>NC_056741.1:538077628-538210128 GCF_019279795.1 Protopterus annectens
TAGTCCACGATTGGCCCCGGGGACTTCTGTATGCTTTTCCTCCCTTTCCACTGATATCTCAACTAATACAGAAAGCCATCGCTCAGAAAGCTTCCATGATCCTCATTACCCCTTACTGGCCTCGACAGGTTTGGTTCCCATTTCTTCACCGTTATCTGTTGGAGCAACCCTGGCATCTGGACCCAGTTCCAGACTCTTGACCCATCAGTCGGGTCAGTTGCACCGCTCCCTCCCTTCTCTGAACCTCACAGCATGGTTTCTCCAATTCCATCTCTAGCCAGGCTTCCTCTAATATCTCACTCAGTTCGAGATATTTTAATAGCCTCTCATAAATCTTCCACTCGGAAGATTTATCATAGTAAGTGGAAACATTTTTCCTATTGGGCGCATTCAAAGGATATAGATCCTTTCACTGCTTCCATTCAATCAGTTCTAGATTTTCTAGCTGAGCTTTTCCACTCAGGTTCGTCTCCTTCTACCATCAAGGTTCAATTGGCAGCTATATCTAACTTTCATGTTGGAGTCTCAGAGTCCTCCATTATGTCTCACAAACTCTGCAAAGCCTTTTTAAAGGGAGTTTTTCTCCTCAAACCACCTATCAGGGATCCTCCTCCTCTATGGGATCTCAACTTGGTTCTGACGTCCTTGATTCTTCCCCCCTTTGAACCTGCGGCTTCATGCTCAATGAAATTGCTGTCTTGGAAAACACTCTTTTTGGTAGCTATTACTTCAGCCAGAAGAGTCTCTGAACTTCATGCTCTGTGTAGTCGATCCCCTTATCTTTTGTTTCATAAGGATAGGGTGTCCTTACGTACCAACCCGTCCTTTTTGCCTAAGGTAGCTTCACCGGCAAATTTGAATCAAACCATTGATCTTCCTGTATTCTTTCCTAACTATTCGAACAGATCGGAACAAAAATTACATTGGTTAGACGTTCATCGCCAACTTAGGTACTATTTAGACAGGACCAAACAATTTAGGAAGTCTGATCAACTGTTTGTTTCCTATGCAGAAGGAAGAATGGGTCTTCCAGTTTCTAAGGTATCTCTTTCTAGATGGCTTACTTTATTGATTACCTTTGTGTATGAGATCAGACATCAACAGTTGCCAACCAAACCCAGGGCTCATTCAACTAGAGCTTTAGCTACATCTATAGCTTTCCAAGACAGACTGCCTATTGATTCGATTTGTGCTGCAGCTACTTGGGCTTCTCCCCATACCTTAATTTCTCATTATAAGTTGGACTTAGCCTCTAGAGACCGAGCCAACTTTGGTTCCACTGTACTCAAGAGTGTTCCGATAGGCCACCCGGGACAAGGTGCTAGGGACGCGGTCCCATCCAGCAAGAATGAAGGCGAGATAGACAACTTAACATTTAGAAGTTATGTACATACCATAACGTTCCATGTTAGTTGTCTTCTTCTTGCCTTCTTTCTTGCTTCCCACCCTCCTTCCCCCTAGCCTGGACAGACCTAGAGGAGTTTGTTTTGTGACCTTTATCCTTTCTACCACCTCTATATATGTGTGTATATATATATATATATATATATATATATATATTTCCTCAGTCAGGTTTAGAGCACCCTTTTAGTCAGCTTATAGAGGTGGGTTATTCCTTTTTCTCCTATATTATGGAATTTTCCTAGCTGGGCCTAGCTTACAAACGAGATCTGAGGAGTTACCGCCTAGCATTGTGGGATATAGGGGAGCCTCGGCTCCGAACCCATCCAGCAAGAAAGAAGGCGAGAAGAAGACAACTAACATGGAACGTTATGGTAGGTACATAACTTCTAATTTTCTTCTGATGAAGAGAATCACTCTGATGAAGATGGTTGGGATTATGCCTCTTGAATTCCTTCTCTTTCTCCTTTTCCCTCTGCTGACAATGTGAAAGATACTCTTTCTCTGACTGTCCTAATGAGGGCATTACTTTTGGTGAGACTATTTCTAAGATGATTTTTTTTATAAGTGAAAATGGAAAGGAAGAGAAATATCTGACACTTAGAATATATATTTTGACCTTCTTCATGTGGATTGTAGTATCCTTCCTCTACTTGGAGTTTTAGAAGATGCATTTCTAGCAGCTTCTTTGTCCCCATATTCCAAGCATCCAGCTTCTAAAAAGCCAGACAGATTTTACAAGGTACAGGATTCAAACAGTTATTTGTATAAAAGCCCTGTTGCTGACCCTGCTGTTATCATTTTAGACTTGGAGAAGGAAGCTAAATTAGTCCTGGCTACTAACTCTGTTCTGCATGATCGAGAGCAGGGCCTTTGACAGGTTCAGAAAAAAAAGTCTATACGTCTGCAGCCCGGTTATTTAGGACGTGTGCCTTCTGTGGAAGGTTGGGAGCCGGGCTGGCAACTCAACACTGTAAAACTCCACTGCCAATCATGAGTGGACAGGTGATCTGCTGTGGCGACCCCTAACCGGGAAAAGCCGAAAGAAGAAGAATTGTCAAACAGATATGATTAAATTCCTGTTAGCTATGTCAGGCAACTGGATCCAAAGTTTTCTGAAATTCTTAACCTAGATTTGACATTAAAATTTAAAGAAGTGATTCATTTCACCTCTCAAGTTGCTAAACATTTCATAAAATGTAGATAGATTCCCACTGATGAAGCATCTAGAGCAGCTGCCATAGGTTTTTTCATCCAAAGGCAAACGGTTAAGATTCTAGCCTTTACTAGAGGACGTGAAAGCTCAGTTGAGTGTTCCTCTGGTTTAAGATTTGTTGTTTGGGATCCCAGAGCTGAAGTCTTTTTCTAAGACAAGAGAGGTGAAGTGATGCAAATGATGATCCAGTGTTGTCTTTTCTGACCATCTCAACCTGTGGGTTATTGGATCTGATAATCTTCAGTCCAGGAGGTCTGCCTCCTGTAACTGTAACTCCCTGCTCTAACTGCTACTCCCCAGATCTTGTTTGCCACCATTGAGTTCAGATCATGGTCCAGGAGTTCCGAGAGCAGTGCATCCTTTTGGGATATTTTTTCTTTTTTAAAATTTGTATACTTTTTTGCTGTTTCTCTTCTGTGTTTGTTGTCTAGTGTTAGTTGTGCTGTAGTTAGGTTGTTAGTGATAAGTCGTATTTTCTTCTTTCTTTGTAGGTAGATAGGTAGAGTTAGCTGTGTATATATATATCTTTCTTTAAACAAAGTTTGATCTGTGATTTATTTGTAGTGTGTTATTAGGGTAGTGTTGTTTTTTCTTCATGAAGTAGTAATACCTTCTTAGCATTTATTGTGACAGAATGTTTAGTAGTGATAATTTTGGACTTTCCCTGACACATTTATCTTGGGGTGGCATTCTAGTGTTTGCTGTATTTGTTGTGCTGTGTCTTTTTACTCCCCCTAGGTATTAAGACTCCCATGACAAGTGTACCTACTGTTTGGGCGCAGTGCACTTTGGAGGTAGAGTGTTAGGCCTTTGCCGCTTTTGGTGCCAAATTCTTTAATGAAATAAAGGCAAAGCTGGTCATGAAAGGCCTTCTCAAGCCCTTAGCTGCTTCTTCATTCTGTCCCTCCCCAGCAAGAAGCCAGATAGATGGGAGAGGGAGTGATCCAAGGATAAGAAATGAAAGGCCAGGAGTAAAAAAGGAAAACACAAATGCTGCTCGTCTTCCACTGAGGGCTAGCCAGAGCCTAAAGTTATTGACCTTTGTTGTGCCCAGCTCAGACTCCTCCTGGTCCATTGGTGTCACTTTGATCCCTATCACCAGTTATCATGGTCTCGGACTCCTCCGTCTCCCCAACTCTAAACATTCCAAGCCCTTTTGTATCTAAGAACCCTTCTGCCTCTTTAGGCAGACTCCATTTTCCCTTCTGTCCAATCATGTCAGTGGAATTTTCTCTGAGACCTTCTCCTTCCCTGACTCAGGTCCAAGCTTCACCTTTCCAGACCCAATCTTTGGAAGCCACCATTGCTGGCTTCTTTTTCTAAGTCCACTTGGTTGCTTGTGAGCATCAAGCCACCAGATCTGGAACAACTGATACATTATTTTTTTCAGGCTCAGTGAAGCTAGGAATCATCCCTGGAATCTCAACACTGAGTCCTGAAGATTTGGTTACCACTGTTGTAGTTCCTCCCTTGGATCCGGAGTTATCGGATCTGACTCAGTTGCCCTCCCCCAGTGGTGCTGAAAGCGTGGCAACTTCAGACACTGGCTCAGTCCTTGGCATGCTTAACTCTGGTTCTGTCAGAGCATGGCTCAGTCCTTGGCATGCTTGACTCTGGCTCTGTCAGAGCTGAGTGCTCAAGGCCAGTACCCCAGGGTATTGGTCAACCTAAGTTTAAGAGTCATTCTTGCATCTGGGTGCTTTGGTTCTCAATAACTCAGCAGTAACCTTAATGTTAATGCCAGGCAATTCGGAACCAGTGTCTCACTTGGGTCTTTAGAGCTGAGGAGTGCTGGGTCTGACCATCTAGTTTCAGTTTCTACTTTCAAGGTTGTGAATGGGATCCTCTCCCATTTGGAGACGTGAGCCTTGGCAGCTGCATCAGATCTGTCCCAATATCTCCCCCTATCTGCACCTGTGGATTCACATCATTAGGATCTGGGGACAGCCCATGTTATTGGGTCTCCAGGCTTCCCTGCATTCAGGGCTCCCTGCTTTTTCTGTCTCTTCCCACATCTCCACCCAGGAAGCTGCATGGGTAAACTAAGTCAAAGAAAAAGCACTTGGATTCCTCTGAGGAATTTCCCACTGAGGATATCGATCTCAATGAAGGGAAGGGCTCACCCAAATCCCCCTACAAATACACCAGTTTTGGTGATTTGCTGGAAGTGGGGAAACAGCATGGGGGATGGACCACTGAAGCCCCTTCCCACATGAGTCAGTTTTTCTGGGTGCCTTTGGATCTGGCCCATCCACATCCTGGGTGGTCCCCCCCTCCAGATGCCCTTGTGGACCTGGTATCTTAGAAGGTGTGGAGAGAACCCGACATGGTGGAACAAATCCCCAAGAAACCTGAAAAAGTTTTGCTCCCGCCCAAACAGAATCCATTGGAGCAAGGATCTGGTGGTGGATGCCATTATGGTTGAGGCAGTTACAAAAAAAAATCACCTGTGAAGTGAGTACTGCAGTCCATCTTCCCAACAGAGAGTCTTGGGCTTTGGATTGTTTAGAAAAACAGACATACCCTTCTTCCATGTTTGCCTTATGTGTGCTGAATTATTTTGCTCATTTGATATTTCAGAGAGACTTTGCTGTTGATGTCTCAAAAGTCATTAAGACTCAGAAGATTAAGATACCCAGAAGATCCTGGAAGCTCATTTGTCTTTGATGCAACACAGCCAGGGGGAATGTTCAGCACCAGAGATATTGCCATACACAGTCATGCCTGGATGAACTTATGTAATTTTGTAGTGTGCTTCAAGGTGTCTGTTTGATGGTTCTTCTTTCTTTGGCCAAGATACTCTAACTAGGAGCAAGCAGGACTGAAGGATACTGTCTGCCATAGGAGTTCACTTTTCTACCCCTCAGAGGTCCTTCTGTAGACAGAAGGCTGGAAAGCATCTTTTTTTTCACAAAATCATAGCAGCCTTTCCAGGATGCCCCTAGTGACTGTTTTCCTCCTGGCTGGGGGGGGGGGCAACTACAGTGGATGCTATCCATGGGGCAGGAGTGGTCTGCAGAATTAGGGTCTCCATGGTGCTTTCTTGAGGAGGCCCTTCCAGTGTCCCTAAAGGGTCATCTGACTGACATACTCTGAAGGCAGTCAGAGGTCATTTGGCTCTCTACCCAAAAGCTTGGGAGGCCATCTCATGTCGAGAGTCATGTGCAGAGGTTATACTATTCTATTTTTGTTCACTGCAAAGAACTCCCAAAAATCCCTTCCTGATGTGTCACCTTGCCAGCGAAAGAAAGCAGCAGTGGAAGGCCAAAAAATGTTTCTTAACCAAGTCATTCAGGAGGTCCCACCAGATCACTTAGAATATGGGGTGTGTTCGATGTTCTTTTTAGTGTACAAGAAAAACAAGGACCTCAGACACATTTTGGATCTCAGCAAGTTGAACCACTTTGTCAAACAGGTCAAATTTTAGATGGTCACGGTGCATTCTGTTCTACCTCTTCTGAGGAAGGACTAATGGGTGTGTTTGGTAGACTTCAAGGATGTCTGACATTGCATTTAGATAATTAGGCATTCCAGGAGGTTCCTGCACTTTTGGCCATGAGCCAGTCATCAGTTTCAGGTTCTGTCCTTTGGCCTCACCACAGCTCCCCAGGTGTTCAGCAGATGCTTGGCAGTAGTGGTAGTCTGGCTCAGGCTGCACAGGTTCCAGGTCTTCCCGCAGCTGACTGGCTCCTAACTGCTCCCATGAGGGTGTATGTAATTGAGGCCCAAGATTCCTTACTCCAGCTGTGTGTGTTTTTGGATATTGCAGTGAATTATGAAAGGTTTAGCCTGGAACCTGTTCAGGTACTGGAATGTTTCTGTTGTCATTTGGATACAGGTCACTCAAACAGCCAAACTACCATCATCAAGACTAAATTCTCTTTGTTTATAGGCTTGTCACATATTACAGGTTCACAAACCACCAGCAGCTACAGTTCTTTATCTTCTTGGACATATGGCCACCTCTATTTGTCTAGTTTCATTGGTGAGGTTCCACAATAGGGTGCTGCAGTGGACTCTGGCTGTTCATTGGTCTTATCTGACTCATCCTATGAACTGTCCATTTTTCTAACAGATGTATGTCACCACTACATTAGATGGAGGCTGGAATCTCCTCTGGTCATGTCAGGCTGTATTTTTCCCCATCCGTGGGCCATTATGACTACAGATGTTTTCCTTCTAGGGTGGAGGGATACAGTTTGAAGGAAAGACTGTCCAGGGCACCTGGTCTCTCTTCGAGGCTAATCTTACATCAACATCTTTGAAAAAAGAGCAGTCCTCCTAGTGTTGCAGCCCTTTCAGAACCTTCTCCCAAAGGGTGTGATTGTCATTCAGACTGACCGTACATATGTCATCTGGTACCTGATCAAACAAGGAGGAACTCTGTACTACCCCCTGTGTCAAGAGACCATGAGAGTTTGGCAAGGAGTGATATCCTCTCAGTGGTTTCTGACTACAGTGCACATTCTAGGGAGGTCCAACTTCTTAGCAGACAGTCTGAGCAGGCACATACTCCTGTCTCACAGGTGATTCCAGAATCTGGAGATATGGTGATAATGGTGAGTATTCTCAACAGATGGGTCGCACACCCTGCTGTGACCTATTTTGTTTCTCTATCCAACATGAAATGCAGCAGTTTCTATGCCTTTATCCTGGCAATGGGACAGTTATTAAGGGATGTTGTCATTCATGCTTGACCCCAAGGTCTACTTTATGCCTACACCAAACTCCTCTCATAATGAAATTTCATCAGAAAGCAACCCATTGCAAAGTGACTGTCATTTCCACTGCCCCGTTTTGGGCCTGACAAGTTTGCTTCCCTTTCATTTGGCCTTACATACTACACCCGACCTGGGATCTGGACTCTTTTCTGAATCTGATTTCCCATCCTTTGGGCCTGCTTCACACAAACCTTCACTCCGTCAAACTAGCCACATGGTTTCTCCAGTTCCAATAATGACCAGAGATCCCAAGCTCTCAGATAGTTATTCATATTCTTTTTTCCTTCCAGAAAGGGTTATGCTAGTAAATGGAAAAGGTTTTCCATTTAGCTATCTTCCAAGGGCTTAGATCCCTTTTTTGCATCTTTAGATGTGAGCCTGGATTTTTTGAGTGGTCTTATTCACTTTGGTCTTTGTTATTCCACCATTAAAGTGTAAAAATCTGTTAACCAGCTTACTGTGTAATTTAATTTAATCCTGACTTACGCTCGGGATTAACTCTAGGAACTTGTTTAACTTGCTTACTTATGTAATCTCTGTGTTTGTAATATGTAATGCTGGTATTATGTAATGCTGTATCTGCTTACCCTTGGAGCTTTTCTCCCCGGGCCACTGCTGAAAATGGACATGCATCCAGTCAGACTATCCCGGTCAACAAATGTAAAATAAAAATAAAATAAAGTCTAGTTAGCCACCATTTTCTACTTTCACATTGGCATGGGTAGTACACTTAAGCTGTCCAAGGCCTTTTTGAGAGGTACCTTCTTATTACATCCTCCAGTTCATGACTTGGTTCCTCTTTGGGACTTCAACCTGCTTTTGTCATGGAAAACTCTCTTTCTGGTAGCTTTTACTTCAGTTAGAAGGGTGTCTGAACTGCAAGCACTTTCCTCTGTTCCTCCTTATCTGGTGTTCCATGAAGATAGTTTCCTTCAGGACCAATCATTTTCTGCCTAAAGTTGCTTCCAAGTGTACTTTAAATCAGCCAATTTATTCACCTATTTTCTGTCCTAATTTCTGTAACAAAGGAGAATATTTGCTTCGTTGTTTGGATGTTCATAGACAATGAGATTCTACTTGGACAGAACCAAAACTTTCAAGCAATCTAGCCAGTTTTTTGTTTCCTTTTCCAAAACACAACTTGGCAAGTCTGTTTCCAGAGTGACCTATCCAGGTGTCTTTCTGGTTGCATTTCCTATGCATACTTCCTGAAAGTAATTCCTGTTGAGTCTAAGGCTTATTCCATCAGAGCAGTTGCTACCTCAGCTACCTCTTTCACTCAGGCTTGTATTGATATATGTGCAGCAGGTACTTGGTCTAATGCTTGTACCTTTGTATCTCTTTACAGCTTGGACATCCAGTCTAGGTTTAGAGCTTCATTTGGTACTACCTTGTTGTTGAATGTTCTCTCCTAGGACCACCTTGGGGTTATTACTGGCTGGGAACTCTGTCCTACAGGGTGAGATGTACAGGAAAGATGACATCAGATGCGAATGCTGTATATGTACCATAACAATAGATCTGTGTTGTCGTCCATCCTTCCCTCTCTCTGTGACCTGCTACAAACTGTCACCTTTAGCATGTTGTTACTGACCAGCTGTGTGGACTGGACTCAAAATCTGTGTGTAAGAGGGTCCTTATTTTGCCCTTAGCCTATTTCTTGTATATACTGTTTCTTTTTCCTTGGCATATGGATATAGGAGAATTTATGGGGGAAACGCAATGTGAGGAGGGGCAGTTAGATTTGAGAGTTATGAATAGAGAAGGCAGCAGTGCTGAACTGAAGACTCTGAAAGTGATGGTGTCTGATCTGACTTTGATACGACATCCCACAGGTTGAGAATGATGGAAGAAGACAACATGGATCTGCCTTTATGGTAAGTACATAACGTTTAATGTTATATTGTCCTATCTCGCCTTCATTCTTACTGGATGGGTTTGGAATCTATCCTCTGCTCTGACTCAGCCAAATACACTAGCTCGAAGTGTCTAACTTGGCTCATGGCAGAATGGGTATCCCATCATGCAGTGGTGTAAATCCCCAGATCTCGTTTGCCACTTTACAAGTTCGGATGCTCTCTTCTTGGTCATGGCTAAGTTCTTTTAAAATTCATATTTTTCTCTATATTTAGCATTAACAGTCATCATTATCTTCTTTTGGCTGTTCCCATTAGGGGTCGCCACAGCAGATCACCTGTTTCCATTTCTTCCTGTCCTCTGCATCTTGCTCTGTCACACCAACCACCTGCATGTCCTCTCTCACCACATCCATAAACCTTATCTTAGGCCTTCCTCTTTTCCTGTTACCTGGTAGCTTCATCCTTAGCATCTTTTTCCCAATATACTCCGCATCCCTTCTCAGCACATGTCCAAACCAACGTGATCTTGCCTCTCTGGCTTTGTCTCCAAACCTTCCAACCTGGGCTGACCCTCTAATATACTTATTCCTAATCCTGTCCACCCTCATCACACCCAGTGCAAATCTTAACATCTTTAACTCTGCCACATCCAGCTCAAATTCCTGCCTTTTTGTCAATGCCACTGTCTCCAACCCATATAACATAGCTGGTCTCACTACCCCCTTGTAGACCTTCCCTTTCACTCTTACAGGTACCTGTCTGTCACAAATCACTGCTGACACTCTTCTCCACCCACTCCATCCTGCCTGTACTCTCTTCTTCACCTCTCTTCTACACTCACCGTTACCCTGAACTATTGACCCCAAGTATTTAAACTCATCCACCTTTGCCACCTCTACTCCTTGCATCCTCACCATTCCTCTATCCTCCCTCTCATTCACACACATATATTCTG
The DNA here is from genome assembly GCF_019279795.1 of Protopterus annectens. Classification (NCBI taxonomy): domain Eukaryota; kingdom Metazoa; phylum Chordata; order Ceratodontiformes; family Protopteridae; genus Protopterus; species Protopterus annectens. The sequence goes on from NC_056741.1 coordinate 538,087,781, forward strand.
TCTTAGTCCTACTGACCTTCATTCCTCTTCTCTCTAGAACATATCTCCATCTCTCCAGGGTCTCCTCCACCTTTTCCCTACTCTCACTACAGATCACAATGTCATCTGCAAACATCATAGTTCATGGGGACTCCTGTCTGATCTCATCTGTCAACCTGTCCATCACCATTGCAAATAAGAAAGGGCTCAGAGCTGATCCTTGAAGTAACCCCACCTCCACCTTAAACGCATCCGTCACTCCCACAGCAGACCTCACCGCTGTCACACTACCCTCGTACATATCCTGTACCACTCTTACATACTTCTCTGACACTCCTGACTTCCTCATACAATACCACAGCTCCTCTCTAGGCACCCTGTCATATGCTTTCTCCAAGTCTACAAAAACACAATGCAACTCCTTCTGACATTCTCTGTACTTCTCCAGCAACACTCTCAGAGCAAACATTGCATCTGTAGTGCTCTTTCCCGGCATGAAACCATACTGCTGTTCACTAATCATCACATCCCTTCTTAACCTAGCTTCCACTACTCTTTCCCATAACTTCATGCTGTGACTGATCAATTTAATCCCTCTGTAGTTACTACAGCTCTGCACATCACCCTTATTCTTAAAAATCGGTACCAAAACACTTTTTCTCCATTCCTCAGGCATCCTCTCACTTTCCAAGATTTCATTAAATAATCTGGTTAAAAACTCCACTGCCATTTCACCTAAACACCTCCATGCTTCCACAGGTATGTCATCGGGGCCAACAGCCTAACAGTATTTAGTTATTTATATAGTAGTTCTCTTTTTTAGTGTGCTGTAGTTACTAGTGCAATTTAATCTTGCTACTGTGTGGTTGCTTTTGGCCATCGTTAGTCAGAAGGCCATTTTCTATTTTTCCGTTAGTTTCTTGTAGTTGTGTAGTAGTAGGTTACTGTAGAATAGTTAGTGTGTTTTTCCTTATCCACGAGTATTAGATCATTTTAGTTAGAGAGCTAAATACCCGCTTATCTCAAAAGGGTTTGCTCTTTGTTCCCATGTAACTTAGAGAGCAGAGCTGTTCCTGTGTTCTGTTTTTTTTTCCCCTTGTTCAATAGACATACTAATTTACTATACTGTTTTGTAGAATATTAACCTTTGTGTGTGTGTTAGTTTTTTATAAAGGTATTTTACTGCTTACTTCCTTTTGTTATTTGTTGTGCTCCATCTTAATATGTCTAAAGAATCTAGAGATAAAGAACCCAGCCATCAGGCTTTAAAAAGTGCCAGAATTGTGCACAAAAAATGTCTATACCGGATGGGCATAATATTTGTGTTTACTGTTTGGGGGCCATTCACCTCCAAGAGACATGTACATTGTCATTCCTTTAGCTTCTGTGTACTACATGAAAGAAAAAAACAAATTAATTCTTAAGAGACTCCTGAAACCTGCCTTTGATGAAGCTCTACAAAGTACCTCTGCTTCTAGCAAGTCCCCTTCCACTAAAAGTCGCAAGCCTACAAAGAGACCATCTCCTGCTTCTTTGGCTCATTCAGAGCCTCCTCTGAAATTGACTAAAACTTCTGATACTTTGACCTCCTCGGCTCCACAGCCCTTGGAACCGAGAGAGGTCATAGATTTGGACAAATCAAGTCCTTTGGCTCCACGGCCTTCGAGCAGAAAGAGACTGTTTTTTGGAGCTGGTCCACTGAACTTCTACCCGTCTCCCCTACCATGAGATCTCCTATATTGGAGAGAACTCGCTCACCAACCCTCTCCTCCAGGTCCTCTAGGAGTTTATCAGACAATGATGTGGACAGGGTGGTGAGCAGACTTTTGATGTCACCAACGCTGGCTAAATTGTTTTCAGCTCTGACCCAACCAGTTTTGGAGCCATCCAAGACTATTACATCCACGACAATTCCTCCTCCGAGCCAAGCTGGATCTTGGGAGCTGGAATGCCAGGTACCACTTGCTGTTGACTCTTCGGTTCCGAGATCCCTTCAGGAGATTTCGGAGCCAATCCCTGCTCTGACACACTCGGTGCGGTCCGGGGTGTCTAGGAGCCGAAGTTCACCGGTCGGCTCTGGGGGGGGACACGCTCGGACCACAGTTTCTTCGGTTCTGAGTTTACCTCTCAGAGCTTCGGCTTGGCTCCTACATCAGCCTTGGAGCTGATCTCCATGGAGCTGGGGATTCTCTCTGTTTCCACGGAACTGGTGGTGCCCTTGGAGCTGGGGGGGGTCTGCCTTCGAGCTGGTATTCTTCCCCCCAAGGCACTGGTATCTGTCTCGGCACCACCCCATCCACAGGACAGCAGAGATTCAGAGCATCATTGAGCCCCATTCTTCCGAGACCTCTCCACAATACCCTTCTGAGGAGGCTCTTCAAACGAGAACATGCAAGAGGAAGCATATAGACTCCCTTGATGAGTCCATCACCTCTGATACTGACCTCGAGGAATCAGAAAGGTCCCATAGTCATCCTCTGAAGATATCTCCTTTACAGATATCCTGGAAATCCTGAAACCGAGAGGTGGCTGAAAAACCCTCAACCCTTCTGATGAAGAGTCGCTGTACCTGAAGGCCTTTGAATCTCAACCTTCTGCCTCCTGGGTATCTTTGCCTTTCGACAAGCTATTGGACTTGGTTAGTCGAAAGGCGTGGGGGTCACCAGACACTATGGAATCAGTCCCTCGGAGGCTAAGTAAATTCTTAGCCCCTTCTGGCAAAGATGAAAGGCATTCCTGTAGATGCTGTGGTCGTGGCAGCAGCCACCAAGAAGGAACTTTCTGAAACATCCTCATCTGTCCAGCCACCGAACAAGGATTCCTGGATGATGGACAGATACTGTAAGTGTATTTTTTCTTTAGCAACTTTTACCCTTAGATCGCTGAACTACCTTACGCACTTTCCGAGACTACAAAGAAATCTCCTGAAGGAGTTAGGAGATGCTCTCTAAGGTTCTTTGGTTGCAGGGGTGTCAGAAAAGGTGACCTCTCCGCTATCTACCTTAAATTCCATCATTAACTCCTCCATGAGACTAATGTCCTATGCAGCAGATGGAGCGAGCAGGGCAGTGGGTTCAGGAGTTTCCCTGAGGAGACCCTCCTGGATGCGCTTCTGTAACTTTGTGGAGCCTTTCAAGTCTACCTTTACCAATGCCCATTTTAATGGTTCCTCACTTTTTGGACCCAAAGTCAAGGAGAGACTCACCAGATGCGAGCAGGAAGGGAAAACTCTCTCTGCTGTTGGAGTACGTTTTTCCGTATCTCCAAGACCTTACTCTAAAGGTCAGAAGAGTGGGAAAATGTGGTTCAAAGATCCCAGGGAGTTTTTCAAGACGCATGAGGTGAAAACTCCACCATGATTCCTTTCGCGACTGGCCTTACCAGAGCTCCTGAAAGGAGGCACATCTGCTCTAGTCTGGAGGCAGTAAGGGGGCGGTTAACTTTGTACCCAGAAGCCTAGCGAGATATCACAAGAGACAAGTGAGTACAAAGTATAATATCCAGTGGCTATTCCAATCCCTTTTGTCATCCTGTCCCACAGATCAGAACAATCCTGGCTGTTCCACCCACTCAAAGGTAACAAGCAACTATAGAAATTCAAAAGCTGCTAGACAAGAGTCATCCAAAAAGTCCCCACAGACCAAATAGGATTTGGAACTTTCTCAAGATTCTTTTTAGTGACAAAAAAGAAGAGGGGACTGGAGACCCATATTGGATCTTAGCAAACTGAATGAATCCATGAAGAAGTCCAAGTTCCGAATGGTAACACTGCAGTCAATTCTTCCCTTTTAAGAGAAAGATGATTGGATGTGCTCAGTTGACCTCCAAGATGTGTACTACCACATAAAAATGGACAGAGCATCAAGGAGTCATTTACGCTTCCGGCTGGGAGCCAGTCATCATCAATTTTGAGCTCTGGCCTTTGGTCTCACTACAGCCCCCAGATTGTTCACCAAATGCATGGCAGTAGTCATGGCTCACCTGAGACGTCTAGGATTCCAAGTGTTTCCATACCTAGATGACTGACTCCTAACTGCCACCACCAAGCATCTACTTCAGCAGACGAGAGACACTGCACTTCAAACCTGTTCTCAGTTACACATAACAGTGAATTTACAAAAATATGCCTTGTTGCTCTGTTAACATATTACATTCATAGGCGCAGATCTCGACACAGTTTCCATGATGGCACATATGCCTCCCAACAGAGTTTCTGTTTTCTGACAACAAATAGCTGACCTTCTACCCAGAAACAAGGTGAAAGCAAAAGCAATTTTGAAAGTCCTAGGAACCATGGCTTCAGCAATCACTCTAGTTCCTCTAGCTAAGATGTATATGAAAATTCTTCAATGGCTCCTTTTTGCTCAGTGGTCATTACAAGAACGTCCCATGTCTCACCAAATCAGAATTACAGAGTCATGCAAGAGAGATCTTCTATGGTGGCTTTGGTCCGACCACATGACCATCAGACTACCCTTTGTGCCACAACAACTTGTAGTTACGATGACCACGGACGCCTCCCAGATAGGGTGGGGGGCATTACCATTTTTTGGTAGCAACGCATGTCCCAGGGAAATCCAACGTGATAGCGGACAAGCTCAGCAGGGCGATATTAATGCCTCGCTAGTGGTCTCTAAACCAAAACATAGCGGAGGAGATTTTCCAAAAATAGGACCAGCCTTGCTGCAACCTTTTTGCCATTTCCATGAATACCAAATGCAGCAGCTACTTTGCCCTAATCCCCCCCTCTGGGAGACACACTGAGAGACGCACTTGTTCACGATTGGACCTCAGGACTGCTGTATGCCTTTTCCCCTTTCTCCTCATACCCAAACTCATTCAGAAAGCAAAATCGTTGGGAAGCAGGCTAATTCTCATTGCCCCATATTAGCCTCGTCAGATTTGGTTTCCCTTTCTTTGGCCTCACCAGCTTGGCTGCTCCACTTCCAGACTTAGTCAGGCTACAAAACTTCACACCAGCAGTAAAACACATTTTGGTATCCTCTCAAAAGGCTTCTACAAGAAAACTATATTCTAGTAAATAGAAGAGGTTCTCTTGCTGGGCACAAGCAAAAAAACATTGATCCTTTTTCTGCCCCAATTAGTTCAATTTTGGAATTTCTTGCAGAACTGCCCCAGCAAGGCTCCGCAGCAGCTACGATTAGAGTACAACTAGCTGCAATCTCTAATTTTCACACTGGCGAACATACTCCTAACCTGATGTAGCACAAATTATGTAAAGCATTTTTGAAAGGTACTTGCTAATTGAGACCTCCCGTAAAAGAACTTCTCTCACCATGGGATTTGAATTTTGTCTTGACTCACCTAACATTACCTCCTTTCGATCCCTCATCATCATGTGATCTCAAATTCCTCTCGGAAAACTGTTCTCCTAGTAGCCATTACATCTGCAAGAAGAGTCTTGGAGTTGCAAGCTCTGACAATCAAGCCACCATGTTTCATTTTCCATAAGGATAGAGTATCTCTACGAACGAATTTGTCCTTTGTGCTAAATGTTTGTTCCCAAACCAACCTAAATTAATCTATTGAGCTCCTAGTGTTTTTCCCAATCATAGCAAGAAGGCAGAGTACAGACTTCACCAATTGGATGTGCATAGACAACTTAGGTTTTATCTGCATAGAACTAAAGGTTTCAGGAAAACAGATCAATTGTTCGTCTCCTTTTCAGAAGTAAAAAAGGGCATGCCAGTTTCAAAAATTACGTTGACAAATTCAAACAGCATTACCTTTATATACACCTCAAATAACAAGGATTTACCTTTCAAAGTTAAGGGCCATTCGATCAGGGCATTAGCAACATCCTCTGCTTACTTAGCTAAATTGTCAATAGTATTTGTGCCGCTGCTATGTGGGCAAGTCCCCATACTTTTATTACTCATTACAAAGTTGATTTGGCCTTGTGTGCCAGGGCTTCCTTTGGTTCCACTGTGCTCAAAGGTATACTCCTGTGAGCCACCCAGGGAAATGGTGCTAGGGACGCTGTCCCATCCAGTAAGAATGAAGGCGAGATAGGACAACATAACATAAAGAAGTTATGTACTCACCATAATGTTCCATGTTTGTTGTCCATCTCGCCCTTCATTCTTATGACCCTCCCATCTTCCCCCAGCCAAGGACTCCTAGAGGACCTAGATGAGAGATTTTTCTTCTATAATAAAGGAGCTCCTTTGAATTTCCTTATTGTTTCTCTACCTAATGTCACATTATTAATTTAGACAAAATGTTATGATTAGCAGCAAACAAGATCTAGGATTTACACTACTGCATGATGGGATACCTATTCTGCCACGAGTCAGGTTAGAGAGTTCTAGCTAGTGTATTCGGCCGAGTCAGAGCCAAGGATTGGCTCCAAACCCATCCAGTAAGAATGAAGGGTGAGATGGATAAACATGGAATGTTATGGTGAGTACATAACTACTTTTTTTCTTTTTCTGGTACTTAGATATGACAGAAATTACCTTGCAAAACCAGATACTTTCTTTAGAAAGTATTCAAAATCTTAACAAAAAACAAGGGCAAAGGGCAGATTAAAAAAATGGCAGAGGGGCTCAAAACTAATGCTCCCACAAGAATAAAGATCAGCCCTGACTATTCCTTTGTAGCCCCTTGTTTCCCACCCTGGCCGTTTGTGTCCCTCCCTCAGCATTGCCGACAATCTCTCTCATTATCTCCTGTTATGGAAAACAATTACTTTAGATTCCTGGGTGTTAAGCATTATAAGAAGAGGTTAAAAGGTTCAATGGGAGTCCATGCCTGCCATCTCAGGCATTCCTCAGATATTCACAAAATATCATGAACATCTTATGTCCTCTAGTATTTCAAACCTTCACTTTCAAAAGATAGAAGTGCCTCCAGCCCTTTCGGGGAAAATTGATTTTGGTCATGATTGTTTCTAATCCCAAGGAAAGAAGAATTCTGGAGGCCAATTCTAGACCTTTACAGACTTCATACCTTTCTGAAGGTTTTACTTTTCATAGTGCTAACCCTTAAGACTCTGTTGTCTGTACTCCAGTGCTCTTTGGTTTTCTCTCACCTTAAAAGACACACATTCCTATCCACAAACATCACAAAAAGTATTTTAGATTTTGTGCATTGGGCTGACACTGTCAGTTGACTTCTTTGCCCCTTAGACTTTCTACAACACCAAGGGTACTAACAAAGTTCCTGGCTGTAGTTGCAGCTTTTTGATGGTTCCAGGAAGTTCACTATATCTTAACCTGGATGATTGCCAGTTTCATATTTCTCCCATTTCAGAGGTACTAAAAGCCTTGGAGCTCTCTGTGAACCTTCTTCAGTATGTAGGATTCATTCTCAGTCTATAAAAATCTTTTCAAATCTCTTTCTTCAGAGTAATCTTCCTAAGTTACCTAATGGATTCCAGCCTTTCTGCCACAGGACAAGAGTGTAGCTTACAAAAACTTACTTTTTAAATCTAGCAAAGCAGAAATTAGACTCTGCTAGAGAATTTGTAAAAGTACTAGGATCCATGGCTTCATCTATTCTTAAGGTTCCTCATAGGTTCATATGTGTGTATTAGGCTAATGACTGTTGGGCTGTTTTTAAGCCTAGCTGTACATCTCAAATATGAGAAGTTCGGGTACCCATGGTAGTGTAAGCAGGAGCTTGAGAAATGAAATATTTACAAGCATGGGCGTGGGAGATTAACTATTTACAGGCTGCCTGTGCCAAGTAGAAACATAGAAGTCCACCCCTGGTTTAGCACCTATTTCCCTATACAGTTGTCCTGGTTACACTTAAATTATGTTAGGGAGGACTCTGCATCAAATGGGTGGGGAACTTGTTCCAGAGAGGAGTAATCTCTGGGATACTTACTTGTCCCTCCTGCAGATCTTAATTCTCAGGTATGATTTATATCTTTAGAATGGTAATTCTGTTGCTGTTTTGTTTTGTTTTGTAGATATGCAGGAGGTCCATCAGACTGCGGTATGATGATTCCTTGCATGCCAGGCATACAGCCTGTAAAGAGAGAGACTGTAGGAATAGGGCTTTGAGGCAGTGTGCGTAGAATTATTTTTGCCGTGTTCTTTTAGTGAGAAACCTCTGTGGACATTCCAGTTATTTGAATGTGCATGGTTAGGAATCCTTTTGGAAGTCATCCACCTCTTTTAACTGTCATATTGACAGCATACCCTTTAGAGTTGACCCAGTAGTCAGGGACTTAGAGCCATACATAGACAGTAATCAAGCCTTTGACCATCACATGTCCAAAGTAGTGAAGAAATCATTCTGTATTGCACAACTTATAAACAAAGGTGTGGCATATAGGTCCAAGGAAGTCATTGTTACACTGTATTTGGCATTCATCAGACTTATCATTGAGTACAGTGCCCCTTTGGTATGTACCTAACCAGGCATATCCAACAAATGGAACGTCCACAGAGGTTCCTGACTAAAAGAATACAGGATACAAGTAAAAATCCCCTGTGCAGACCTCCTCAAGATGCCATCCTTATAGTCTGTCTCCTACAGACTGTTGAGGAGAGATTTATACCTGGCATACAGGACATTGTCAGACCCCACACTGATAGACCTCCCGCATATCTACAAAACAAATAGTACCAGAATTACTTGTTCGAAAGATTTAAACCTTACCTGTGATATAAATAGGACCTGCTGGAGAAACAGGTATGTATCCCAGAGACTATCCCATCTCTGGAACAGGCTCCCCATCCATGTGAAGCAGAGTTCCTGCCTAACCCAGTTCAAGTGTATCTTGGACAATTGGATGGGGAACAGGGAATTCATTCTTGGCTTGGCACATATGTTCCTAATGAACACAGGCAACCTGTAAGTGGTTCATCTTCCATGCCCCTGCTTGTAAATGTTTCATCTCCCAAGCCCTTGCTTACACTTATCAAGGTACCAGAACTTGTCAAAGATTTGGGATACATGGCTAGGCTTAAAGGCACTTGTAGTCATGAGCCTAATAAACACCTATGAAACCTATACCAAAGGGACATTTTACTCACTGACAGGTCTGAGTGCCAAATACAGTGGAACAGTGACCTCCAGGGACCTAAATGCCATACCTTTATTTATAAGTTGAGCAACATTGTTTTAAGGACCTAGTGGTCTAACGGATAAGGTATTGACCTCCAAAGCTAGGGATCGTGGGTTTGAGTCCTGTCTGGGGTGAGATAATCTGTCAGTGTTATTAATACAGCAGTAAGAACACTTGCCTTTGGGGCCGAAGGCTGTTGGTTCTATTCCCACACCATGTAGATCAGTTGCTGAAATTGTAGTGTAGCGCAGGGGGGGTGCTAAACCCCAGAGTGTCCCCTTTGGATGAAACAATAAACCGAGATCCCATCTGTTTGAGTTGGTGGCAGCTAAAGTAGATGTAGGAGATCCCTCAACACCTAACAAAAAGAGTAAAGGAAGTACCCCGATGTCCTGGACAAATTTCCTCTAGAACAGTAAATACCACCTCGGGCCTTCCCCCAAAAGAGGCCACTAGCGTAGTGGCATTAACCTGGTCAACAAAGAATAAATGACTGAATAAATAAACATACATTTTTTTCCTCAGTACAGTAGACACATGATGGTCAAAGTTTAGATTACTGTCTACATGTTTCCCTAAGTCTCTAACTACTGGATAGACTCTTTGGGGTCTGTTGTCAATATGATATTTAGCAGGGGTGGCCGACTTCCAGAAGGATACTGTTGTGCATTTCTTGGCAGTTATTTTTGTCCATGGCTCTGACACAAGTTATTTGTATCAACCCATCTTGGAGAACATTAATGTCAGTGGCTGCTTCTAATTTGCAATTGTTTGCAGATTTGGTCAGCCAAAAGTCCTTGACATTGGCCTTGACTTCAGAGAGGTTGATGCCAAAAAGGAGCGGTCCCAGAACTTTGAAGATCTTTGAAGGACTCAGATGGTGACTAGCCTCTTTGTAAAGGTGGACTCACCAATTCTAACTTCTTAAATTCTGTCCTTGAGGCAGCTGGCTATCCACTGGATAACATGAGGAGTTATGCCTAACCTGTTGAGTTTGTCAGCAAAGCCAGAGTGGAGTATTGTGGCAAATACCTTAGCCAGGTCATGGTAAGTAGTGCAAACCATTTTGTCTTCATCCATTGCTTTGGTAACTGTCTCAGAGAAGTCCACCAGTTTGAGTAGGCATGACCTGACCTTGATGAAATCAAACTGGGTACGATCCAGTGTCTGGAGGTTTCATATGTCTTTATTGATCATTTCCATGTAATTCTTTCCATAGCTTTACATTTGAGACTAGTGAGACTTCTGGGTCTGTAGCTTCCAAGGTCAGTGGATGACCCATCCATCCGCAGAGAAATGACAGTTGCCATTCTCCATTTCTGAAAAGCCTGTTTGGAGGCTACAGTTAATTAATCCTCCCAGAAGGCCTGATAGAGTGTGTTTCTTGCTATGTAGAGTTAGCCTGGGATATATTTGGGACCCATTGATGAGGTGTTCTTAGCCTTAGAGAGAGCACTGAGGACCTGCTCCCTAGTGATGTTTGGAAGAGTTATATTTGGTGATATTTCCTGAGAGGAGTTGGGGGGGGGGGGTTCAAGTTACAGCTGAATTTGTCTGCCAGTTGGTTTGCTACATCTTCTGGCCTAGTATAGGCTCCATATGAGAGAAATCCAGTGGTACCTCAGGTAATTGTCATTTTGAAAATTCTGTTAATTCCTTGTCTATTTCAGGATTTACTCAGGTGGACCAAACAGGTAAACTGTAATCTGTGAGCCCCCTTTATACAACGTTTGCCAGTACAGAGCATTGTGACAGATACTGCAGACTTTGCATTGGGAGCATTCTTCCAAGAAACCATGATTCAGGGTGTATGAAGCCCTTTGCACAAGAAAAATCACATTAGTGTTAAGGAAATTGTGGGTCCTAATCTGTGGTGTCAACGCTCTTCAAAACCTGGGACTCCAGCCACTCTAAACCTAGTGTCAGAAAATACCACAGAGATGAGAGACATAAATGAGGAGGGACAAAGTGTTACACCATTTGCAGATTAATCATGACAGTGTGGAGCATGGCCATTCAACACAATTCCTTTCTACAGGCAGTCTGCATTCTCTGCCACATGAATACAGTGAAAGAGTCTCTAAGCAGGTCCAAGGCAGACCCTCACAAATGGATGTTAAACAGAGAGTTCGTTCTTTAGCTCGCATATTAGTTCAGAACTCCCCAGACAGATTTTTTTTGTGTTCATTCAAAATGGAGAACTGAGTCTGATTTGCTCCAGAAGTCCATGGAAACAAGCAGTGGCAACAGGTAAGTTTTCTGTATGGCATTTCACTCTTTCATCTGATTCCCAGAGTGATTCAAAAGGTAAGAATGGACAGTCCAAAGATATCACTGCTGACCCTGTTTTGTGTAATTTTCAGACTGTTCCTCTCTTGGTGAATCTATGTATCAGTGATCCATCCCAATCTACACACCCCAAAGCTCATAATATGGATGATAGGATTTTAATTCCTTTCAGGCACCAGTTTCTGCAGGACATGCTGCCCACTTTTAGAGTCTCTAGATACCTAACACGAGAACGTTTTGTATATCGAAGTGAAAAAGGACAGCACCCTGTCATAGTACAGCAGGGGCAGCACTGGTCTTTCTGCATTTCTGTAAGTTACTTAAGTTGTGCTTATTGTGCAATTCTATCTGCATACATCTTTCAATTATTTCTGCTTATTTGCCACTGTATTCACCTTTATCTATGTCTAATCAGGTCAAATTGTTTATCAAGGGAGTTTTGAAAATTAAATCTCCGAGAAAGAGAGAAGGTCCATCCTTGGGAATATAACTTTGTATTAGAAAACCTAATTCTTCCTCCACTTGAGCCAGCCGCTAATTCCTGTTTGAAGTTTTTGACCTGGAAACTTTGTACTAGCCTAAACTTCAAATGGAAGGGTTTCTAAGTTACAGGCCCATTTTGTGTATTTCTCCCTTTTTAGTCTTCACATAAGGGTAGAATAAGCTTTCAAACTACTTTTTCATTCCTAAAATGGGTTCTGAATTCACTGTCACTCAGCTGCCTGCTTTCTTTCCAAGTTCCCAAAACAAGGGAGAGAATTATTCACACATAAGAAGTTAATAAACAGCTTGGGTTTTACTGTGGAAAAAATAAGGTGAGGGGGCACATAGAATATCCTCGTAGGCAAAAATGAAGTATGTAGTTTGCTAGGATCATTTTGATGTTTTAAACTAGAAAAGACAAAAAGACACGAGAAAAATCTGGTCAATTGTATCTTTTGCTTGAAAGAAAATAAGCTTACCAGTGTCAAATCAAACTATTTTCAAATGCATCTGTGTTGCAGTTCTCTTCTGTTATACAGATTTATTTTATTTGTATTTGTTTTCCAGGGTGGAGCACTTGTCTGCATTTGTCTTTTTCAAATACAGCCCAGGAGCAGTGTCTGGTTAAATGATTTGCTCAGTCACACAGTTAGTCAATGGAAGTTAAAGGCACCAAACCTTGCAGTACTGGACCACATGAAACATCTCATTAACAGCTCCTTAATCCTGTAAGCCAAAACATTATGTCAGGCAGCTATCAGGACTAGTTAAGGCCCATTCTGTCATAAAAGTAGCTACAGGAGCTTTCTTGTAAGGGGTAGACTCTAAAACCATTCTCGAGGCAGCCACTTGGTATTCAATCCACACCTTCAGTAAACATTATAGTCTGGATGTTAAGTCTAAAGCAAGAACTGGATTTGCTAAGTCTATCCTTCATGGCATCCTGAATTTGGAGGGAGTAGCTCCTTACTCTTCCCAAATGGTTTTAAGCTCTATAGGTTGCCCCAGATGTTAAGAATACTGCAACAGTGATCTAACAAAGAGCTTAGTACAATTGTGTAGGTAACTCACTCATTTGGTAGATGTTCAAATAAATTACTGTTGTAGTACCTGTACCCTCATTCCCTCTTGTTTGGGGGCATATATTTAAAGTTGTACTGTGGGGTGAGGTTTGGGGTATCCACTAACTTCTTTCCTTCGCCCTATCCTAAAACTTCCAGTATTTGCAAATTTTACTGTGCGTTTAATATTTTTATCTCAAGGTTCTGACCTTTCCTTAAGAAGTTATTCTAATGTTTTACTTATTTTTTTATCAAGGCAAGAAAGCTGTAAAAATGTACCTTCTTATACTAGTGTACTGAGACATGCATAACATGAATGTAGAGCTTTAGAAGACTCATCACAAAGATGTGACCTTTGCAGGGAAAGTCCCAGATGTTACTGCTGCAATGATTATTTATTCAAACATCTACTAATATGGCAAGTTAGTTACACAGTTGTACTTTTTTTTTTTGATGTGTGTGAATCAGAACTTTTTTCAAAATGTCTGAGGTCACAGTATTAGGTCTCACACTTCTGACGGGGACATATTTTAATGAAGATAAACCGAGCCCAACTAGGGATATAACTAGGAACAAAAAGAATGATGATGTCCAGCTACCAGCCACTATAACACTACAGCTTTATTCTAAAATCACATACAGTCCAACGACTAAGCGCTTTTGCCAATCATTAGGCTTCATCAGAGTCGTTGGGAAGTAAAATCCATCCATTTATATATTACCATCAATTAATGTCTAAACCAATCAAACATATTCACTGTGTTCAAATCTTCACATTCTTATAAACATAAATAAATATAAGTAAATACATACCAAGTAATATATGTGAAATTGTTCGATCTCGCTGTTTGTTCTTACACACGGGTTCGGAGCCGACTCTCGGCTCTAAGTCAGCCACTTCACAAGCTCTGCATCTAAGATTAAGCTTGAGGCACAGCCTATATCCCATGATCCTCCTCTACCATCCCTCAGATCTAGTTTGGCGCTGCAGCAGTGCGCGTCGAGGAGAGCTCGGGCCAGTTAAAATTTTTGTATTTTTCTATATTAGAGCTGTTTAAACCCTTTTTTCTAGTAATATTTAGAGTGTTAGTGTGTGTGTGTACTCTTTTACCTAGGAGTTTTGCCTTTCTCTATAGTGATAAATATAATCTTAGGGCTTAGGCCTATTTAATATTGTCAGGGCTCTGACAGCTTTAGTAGTATAAGCTTAGTTAGATATTTTTCTAATTTTAGCAGTATAGTATTTGTGTGCAGTGTTTTTGATATATACTTACTTGTTATATATATATATATATATATATTCATATATACCTATATTTCCTCTTATAGTGCAGTGTATATTCATATTAGTTAAATTAGTGACTATTGCTAACATTACTTAGCTTTTCATATTACTTAGTAAATTAGTGTTATACTCTTCTTAAGCTAGCTATCTTTCTTGGTAAAGTTTGTTCCCTGTCAGTCATGGCTGAAAAAGCTAAATCAGGGTTCAAAAGATGTCAGTGTGGACAGAAGATGTCCATTACTGACAGTCATGCTTCCTGCGTCTACTGTCTTGGCCCTCTCCACCTGCAGGAGGACTGCTCCATTTGTCACTCTTTCAGTGGAAGGGTCATGATGAAAAGGTGCAGGAAGCTGATAGAAAGGGGCTTACTAAAGCCTGACTTTCAAGAAGCCTTGGAGAAGGCTGATCAGGTGTCTTAAGTCTTCGAAGGGGTCGAAAACTTCGAAAGTATCGGAGCCTAGGTCATCGGCTCTGAGCACCTCGTCTAGGGTTCAATCGCCGGCTCCACAGACCTCGGGACCGAGCACCGAGGGATTATCCCTCATCGAGCCTCAGGTCTTGGAGCCAGTGTCGGAGGTGCCTCCACCCTCGATCCATCAGTCGGTGACATCTTCGGCCCCTTCGACCCATTCTTTGAGGCCGTTATCTGATACTGATGTGGATTGTGTGGTACAGAAGCTCATGGAGAATATGGCTCTGTCCAAACTAATTGCAGTTTTGTCCCAGTTGGTTTTGAAACTGGAAGCCCTTCCTGTATCTCCAGCAGATCCTCCTCTGAGACCCTTCAAGTCTTCGGAGCCGGGAGAAGAGGAACCGGTGATTGTTGAACCCTCAGCGCCGAAGCTTACCTTTGTGCGATCGGCGCCACTAACCTCGACTCCCTCAGAGCCCATCGAGGAGTCATGGAGCCGACGGTCTCTCCTTGGTTCCGGGGCTGAGAGTCGAACTGAGCTTTCGGTTCCGACTCTTCCCCTTGGAGCCTCGGCACAGATTAGTTCGGCTCCGTCCTTGGGGTCAGAGCCCGTGGTCCCAGTCTCGGGGAAACTACCATGCTCTTCAGATCCGGTGGAATCCTCGGCCCGGGACTCCGGTGCCTTCGATGTCATGAGGAAGGTTTTGTCTGAAAAGACATTCACTTCATCGGAATCCTCTTCTCCTTCCCCCAAAGGGCCTCATTCTTTTTCTGTACCAGCGATCCCCCCCAAGCGTAGAGACCCAATGCCTCAGCCACCCCCAGAGGGTGTTCCCTGTTCCTTGGAAGCTTCACCAGATGCCCCCTCTGATGAAGTCCCGAGGAAGAAATTGTGCAAGAGGAGGCATGTTGATTCTCCGCAAGAATCACTGACATCAGACACCGATTTGGATGAGTCAGAGGGGTCCCCACGGTCCCCCTCGGAGGATGTCTCGTTTACTGACATCCTGGAGATCTTGAAACAGAGGGGTGATTGGCAGACCCTTGCCCCCACTGAGGACGAATTAGTGTTGCTGAAGGCATTTGGGGCTCAACCTTCTACCTCCTGGGTGACCCTGCCCTTTGATGAGCTAATGGATCTAATAGCTCGAAGGGCATGGGAGACTCCGGATACAGTGGAACCAGTCCCTAGGAGGCTGAATAAGTATATTACTGCCCCCCGAGACAAGGCTCATCTCACAAAAGGAGTCCCAGTGGATGCTATGGTGGTAGCGGCAGCCACGAAGAAGGAAATGTCTGAGTCATCTTCCTCTGTTCATCCTCCTAATAAGGATTCCAGGACTATGGACAGGTACGGGAAGCGCGTTTTCAGTTCAGCAACTTTTTCCATGTGTTCGCTGAACTACCTCACGCATTTTACGCAACTTCAGCGAGATCTCATTAAGGAGTTGGGAGATACTCTCCAGGGTAACACAGATGCTGCTGTCTCCGAAAAGGTAACAGCACAACTTAACACCCTCACTTCGATGGGTGGGAGGATGACATAATGGTTAAGGTGTTTACCTTAAAGACACAAGGTGCAGGGTTTGATTCTCACATGAGGTAACCGGCTAGGCTTCAAATGGCCCAAAAAAAAAGGGCAGTTAGCCTAGTACTAAAAGGGTGGGAGGATGGCATAATGGTTAAGGTGTTTACCTTACAGACACAAGGTGCAGGGTTAGATTCTCACAAGGGGTAACTGGCTAGGTTTGAAATGGCCCACAAGGGTAGTTAGCCTAGTACTAATTTATGAACCTATGATAGTAAACTCGTCCATGAGGCTCATCTCGTATGCGGCAAAGGGTTCGAGTAGGGCTGCAGCCTCAGCGATCACTCTATGGAGGCAATCCTGGATGTGCCTTTGCTCCTTTGCGGAAGCCTTCAAGTCTTCCTTTACCAATGCCCCCTTTGATGGTGCCACCCTGTCTGGTCCCAAAGTGAAGGAGACTCTCACTCGGTGTGAGCAAGAAGGTAAGACCCTGTCTGCCGTAGGGGTCCATTTTTCCACCCCGACCAGATCATACCGCAAAGGGCAAAGAGGTGGAAAAATGTGGTTTCGAAAGACTCTGGGATCTTTCCAGCCCACACAGAGTGACGCCTCCTCCAGAGGCAGAGGAGGAGGCAGGAATGGAAGACGCCACCCAGGCGGCAGAGGGGGTCCGCAGAACCAGGGCGACAGGGATAGCGTCCCTGGGAAGCCCTTCCAGCACTCCTGAGGGGAGGCCCGACTGTCATACTCTGGAGGCAGTTGGTGGTCGCTTAGCTTTATACCCAGAGGCCTGGCTAAGTCTTACTATGGATTCTTGGGTAAAAAGCATAGTAACCAGAGGATACAACATCCCGTTTATAACCATGCCCCCCCAACAAAAGAGATTTCCAGATGTTCCACCCAGTCTGTGAGATCAAGCAGCCATAGAAATAAGAAAGCTGCTCGAAAAAAGAGTCATCCAACCAGTCCCGGTGGACCAGATAGGATCCAGAACTTACTCAATGTTCTTTTTAGTTCCAAAGAAAACAGGGGACTGGAGGCCGATTTTGGACCTCAGCAAACTCAATACCTTCGTAAGGAAGGAAAAATTCCAGATGGTCACGCTACAGTCGATCCTTCCTTTCCTGCAGAAGGACGATTGGATGTGCTCTATAGATCTCAGGGACGCTTACTACCATATCAAAATGGCCAAAGCGTCCCGGGATCATCTGCGCTTCTGGCTGGGAGCCAGTCATTTCCAATTTCGAGCTCTGCCCTTTGGTCTCACTTCAGCCCCCAGGGTGTTGAAATGCATGGCAGTAGTGGCGTCCCACCTGAGGTGGATAGGATTCCAGGTGTTTCCATATCTGGATGACTGGCTCCTCACCGCTGCCACCAAGCATCGCCTTGTACTATCCAGGGAGTACACAATCAAACTTTGTTCCCGTTTAGGAATCTCAGTCAATTTCGAAAAATCTGCCTTATCTCCCTCACAGCATATCTCATTCATAGGGGCAGAGTTAGATACTACTACAATGCTGATCAAGCTCCCACAAACGAGAGTATCAGCCTTCGGAGACCAGGTCGCTATTCTTATTCGGAACAGAAAAGTTTCTGCGGCACAAGTGCTGAAAGTTCTAGGCAAGATGTCAGCCATGCTGATTGCAGTTCCTCTGGGCAGGATGCACATGAGGATCCTCCAGTGGCTGCTCTTCACACAGTGGTCGTTCCAACAGCTCCCTCTGTCACACCACATCTCGATCACGGAATCTTGCAAGTGGGATCTTCGATGGTGGCTAAACAGCCAGGATCTGACGATGGGTCGTCCGTTTGTATTACCCAGTCCTACAGCCACAGTAACCACGGACGCTTCCCTGATGGGGTGGGGGGGCTTTTCCAGGGGAGAACAGTCCAAGGAGAGTGGTCCAAGGTAGAGTACAATCTGCATATTAATGTTCTGGAGCTGAGAGCGGTGTTCCTAGCATTGCAACACTTTCACAAATCTCTACCTCTAGGAACAGTGGCAGTTCAGACGGACAATATGTCGGTGGTCTGGTACATAAACAAGCAGGGTGGAACAAGATCTTATCCATTATGCAGAGAGGCCCTGAGAATTTGGCAATGGGCAGCGTCCACAGGTCATTTTCTGATAGCAACGCACATCCCGGGGTCATCCAACATCATTGCGGACAGGTTGAGCAGAGCCATCCTGTTGCCTCACGAGTGGTCCCTGAACAGTCAAGTAGCGGAAAGGATTTTCCGCAGATGTGGCCAGCCTTGCTGCAATCTTTTTTGCATCCCCCTTGAATGCCAAATGCAGAAGCTACTTTGCCGTTCTTCCCCCTCTGGGGGGTGCCCCCAGGGACGCACTGGTACACGATTGGCCCCGGGTCTCCTGTATGCTTTTCCTCCTGTCCCTTTGATTCCCAAATTTCTACAGAAAGCCAGGAATCTGGAAAGGACTATCATACTCATAGCACCATTCTGGCCTCGACAGATCTGGTTTCCCTTCCTTCGTGCCCACCTGATGGAGGAACCATGGATTCTGGACCCAGAGCCAGATCTATTGACTCACTCGTCGGGGGTTCATCATCCATCCCTTCAGTCCCTCAAACTGACAGCTTGGCTGCTCCACTTCCCAATTTAGCCAGGTCAAAGTTTTTGTCTCCTTCAGTACAACACATTTTAGTTTCTTCCCACAAACCTTCTACCAGAAAATTATACAAAAGCAATTGGAAACGTTTTGCTTACTGGGCATCAGCACAAGGATTAGATCCCTTGGTGGCCCCGATACCCAAAATCCTAGAATTTTTATCCACACTGCTTCACGAAGGGGCCTCTACTTCTACGATAAGGGTGCAATTAGCGGCCATATCGAACTTCCATGTAGGTGAAGGGGGCTCTTCAGTTATGTCTCACAGGCTTTGTAGGGCTTTCATGAAGGGTACCTTTCACCTTCGGCCACCCATCCGCGAGCCGGTTTTTCCATGGAATTTGAATTTGATGTTGTCTCAGCTTATGCTACCACCATTTGAACCAGCTTCAACCTGCTCACTTAAGTGTTTGTCATAGAAGACCCTCTTCCTTATTGCTGTTACCTCGGCTCATAGAATATCAGAGCTACAGGCATTGTCAGTCAGACCGCCATACATGATTTTTCACCCAGACAGAGTTCCCTTGCGTACAAATCCGTCTTTTCCCGAAGGTATGCTCTGTGCTTAACATTAACCAATCTATTGAACTCCCCACATTTTTCAAAAACCATTCAAACAAAATGCTACACAAGTTGGATGTACATAGACAACTGAGATTTTATCTGGACAGAACAAAGGATTACAGAAAATCGGATCAGCTGTTCGTGTCATTCGCAGATAATAAGAAGGGCATGGCAGTAACCAAGCGGACATTATCCAAATGGCTTTCGGACTGCATAAATTTTGTTTATTCTGTTTCAAAGCAACCACTTCCGTTCAAGCCTAAGGCTCATTCTACCAGGGCCATTTCTACTTCTTCAGCCCATGCCGCTCTTCTTCCGTTGGATACTATTTGTGCAGCGGCTACGTGGGCAAAACCTCATATGTTTGTCACTCACTACAAAGTAGACAGGTCCTCCAAGGACAGAGCATCCTTTGGTTCCACTGTACTCAGGAATGTTCTTCCATGAGTCACCCAGGGTAACGGAGCTAGGGACGCTACCCGTGTGTAAGAACAAACGGCGAGATCGAACAATTTCACATAAAGAAGTTATGTTCTTACCATAACGTTCCATGTGAATTGTTTATCTCACCTTTGTTCTTACATCCCCTCCCTCCTTCCCCCACCACGTTCTGGAAGAACGGGTATGACTAGTGCCTGGTTGGTATTCTCTAGGTTGCCTTCTCTACCTAATCTTCAGTAAGTTGCTTATTAGCTATTTGATCTGTGGTTGGTTCTAGTATTCTTCAGTCTCAAGTGTATGACTGCGTGAGCGTTAGATGCAGTGATTAGTGCGTTCTGGTTCTTGCAAACTAGATCTGAGGGATGGTAGAGGAGGATCATGGGATATAGGCTGTGCCTCGAGCTTTCTCTTAGATGCAGAGCTTGTGAAGCAGCCAACTCGGAGCCAAGGGTCGGCTTCGAACCCGTGTGTAAGAACAAAGGCGAGATGAACAATTCACATGGAACGTTGTGGTAAGAACATAACGTCTTTATCTCTAAAATATATATACACACATAAATACTATGTCTCTAAAACTGTCTACTATTTACTAAACACACACACATATATATATATATATATATATATATATATATATATATATATATATATATATATATATATATATATATGTACTATCAACTATTACTAAATAAATAAATATTTAATCTTATGCACATTTAGATATATAAGGGAAGAAAATCATAACTTATGTATAGAATCTCAAACCCAGGCTATATAAGTGCTAATCTACATACAAATAATGTTAGTGCTTTGTTTCAATATTGGGGTGAAAGACACCCCTTCATTTAAACCTGGTGATTGTGTGTCATTAAGCCTCAGTTGCCACTTAAGCTCTTTAGTTTCTCCCAAAAGTTTATAATCCCCTCCCCTGTCATTAATAGGGACCCGCTCAATTACAAAAAAAGATACATTTTTTAAAATTTTGACAATTTTTACTATGTCCAAAAAGTGCATTGTGTATGTTTCCAATTTTTATAGCTCTCAAATGTTCGCCTATTCTATCTTTAAGTCTGCAAGTGGTTTTACCCACGTAGAAAGCCGGACAACTAATGCATGTTGCTACATATACCAACATAGTGGTATTGCAGCTACATTTTCCTGGACATGAAATTGTATATTCGTGTCCTTGAATGACTACATATGGCCCATCATTTATGTAGCAACAGTATCTACAACTTCCACATTTGTACATTAGTGATTTATGCCATATACGTGTTCTTCCTTCTAATATATTTTTAATGTTTTTGCCTCTACTGTATACAACCTTAGGTTGATCCCCTATCTTCTTTTTGATGTTCTCGTCAAAACATACCTGCCATATATTATTCATCACATCATCAAGTGAGGGGCTTAATCCATTCAATTTTAAAATTAATGCATCAGGGCTTAGGTACCCAAATTGTGGTGAAAGAAGCTGAGCATATACTGAAAGATTCATGGCACTGATTGGAGAGGTTGAAATCAATAGACACCACGATACACTATACTTTTTTTAAGTATTGACGTGGTAAATTTATTTACAGTAATTCCACATGAAGAGAGTCTTAATTATTTCAGAGAATCTTTACTTGAAAGTAAACAGATTAACAAGACTAGTAGTAGAATTGATGGAATTGATTCTTAAAAACAACTACCTGAGTTTTGAAGGGGAATTGTTCCATCAAATCACAGAAGTAGCTATGGGTGCCAGATGTGTACCCGTATATGCAAATTTAATCTTGTTACACTGGGAAAGAATATTTATTTTCCAGTCAAAATTTAAAGAAAAAATCTGGTTATATAACAGATTTTTAGACGATATACTAATTTTATGGAAAGGAGAACACCATGAAATAGATGAGTTTATTAAATATTTAAATAATACTACTACATTTTTGAAATTTACATATATGTGGCATATATCAGAAATAGATTTTCTGGATATTCATCTGGAGAGAAGTAATATGACCCTTGAAAGTAGTATTTTCAGGAAGAAGACATACTCAAACTCACTACTCCACTTCGACAGCTGTCACCCTAACCATCAGAGAAAAAGTGTAGTGAAGGGACAGATGGTAAGGTTGTCAAGGTCGATTAGTGATAATGAAACATTCTTGAAAGAAATGTATCATTTAGTGGGTATGTTTTTGGAAAGGGGTTATCCCTTAAAATTATTGTTAAATACAAAACGTGAAGTTATAGGTAAGAGATCCACATTGTTTCAACCCATCTTAAAAACAGAAGTAAGACTAAGTGTAGACAAGTTAAAAGAAGGACCTGATGCATTCATTTTAAAATTTAATGGATTAAGCCCTTCACTTGTTGATGTGATGAATAATAATATATGGCAGGTATGTTTTGACGAGAACATCAAAAAGAAGATAGGGGATCAACCTAAGGTTGTATACAGTAGAGGCAAAAACATTACAAATATATTAGAAGGAAGAACACGTATATGGCATAAATCACTTATGTACAAATGTAGAAGTTGTAGATATTCTCGCTACATAAATGATGGGCCATATGTAGACATTCAAGGACACGAATATATGATTTCATGTCCAGGAAAATGTAGCTGCAATACCACTATGTTGGTATATGTAGCAACATGCGTTAGTTGTCCGGCTTTCTACATGGGTAAAACCACTCGCAGACTTAAAGATAGAATAGGCGAACATTTGAGAGCTATAAAAAACTGGAAACATATACAATGCACTTTTTGGACATAGTAAAAATTGTCAAAATTTAAAAAAAATGTATCTTTTTTGTAATTGATCAGGTCCCTATTAATGACAGGGGAGGGGATTATAAACTTTTGGTAGAAACTAAAGAGCTTAAGTGGCAACTGAGGCTTAATGCCACACAATCACCAGGTTTAAACGAAGGGGTGTCTTTCACCCCAATATTGAAACAAAGAGCTAACATTATACCCTAAGCGGGATATTAATCAATTAATAAATAAATAAATAAATTATTATTTGTATATAGATTAGCACTTATATAGCCTGGGTTTAGATTATTTAATGAGATTCTATACATAAGTTATGATTTTCTTCCCTTGTATATCTAAATGTGCATAAGGTTAAATATGTATTTATTTAGTAATAGTCGATAGTACATATATATATATATATATATATATATATATATATATATATGTTTTTAGTAAATAGTTGACAGTTTTAGAGACATAGTATTTATGTGTGTATATATATTTTAGAGCTATATTACATAGTATATATTTACTTTATTTATGTTTATAAGAATGAAGATTTGAACACAGTGAATATGTTTGATTGGTTTAGACATTAATTGATGATAATATATAAATGGATGAATTTTACTTCCCAATGACTGATGAAGCCTAATGATTGGCGAAAGCGCTTAGTCGTTGGATTGTATGTGATTTTAGAATAAAGCTGTAGTGTTATAGTGGCTGGTTGCTGGACATCATCATTCTTTTTGGACATAGTTTAATATTGGAATCAAGGAAGGTTGATGAGAGAGCTTCTTTATCCAGTTAATCATTTCTAGACTTGAACAATGGCAGGCTTTTCCATCATGGTGTCTTTTTCCCTCATTGTTTCTGTGGGAATAACTCTCACTGTAGGGCCATTATGGACTGGTAAAGTAAAGGTGGTCTTCTCCACACTTTATTTTCGTCCCTTGCTGTCAGTAGCAGCTGTAATTTTTCTGTCATATGTTTAGAAAGTTTATTAGAGTACTGATGTGTAAATTCTCTCAACATATTTAGACCTTCAAGAGAGTCTTCTGAACTGCTTAGCTTGCAGTCTAGACTGCTTTCATCTATGTCTGCAGGAGAAACCCCCATGGCCAGTGTCAGCATCCTATGACAACAGATCTAGCTGTCTCATCTAGGAGCCAGTCCTAGATCCAGTGCCCTACATCTCTAAAGTTGAGTAAAATAAAAGGAGAGTGGGGCTTCAATTAAAAAAAAAAGTATCAGAATTAATTTCTCTATTGGCATTCAGAAATGCTGGAACAGAAATGAATTCCAGTACTACACTACCTTTTCCACCCCCTAACATGTTGCACCATGGGCACTTTCTCCCTTCTCTCCACTATTGCTACACTTCTGCCTCTGACATATAGTTAAGGAGGATGTTAACCTCCACAATTTATAGTTCTTAACCATTACCCCAAGTCTGAACTTAGATTTTCCTGTTATAAAAGTAAAATTTCATTAATTTGTTTTAAGTCTTAAACCTTCACTGTTACTGAATACAGGGTTTTAAAATTACTGAAAGGCAGCTGTTCTCACAAGGAAATAAAAGTTTAATAAGAAGTTCTGCTTTCAGAGGTGTGTGTGTGTGTGTGTGTGTGTGTGTGTGTAGATATATATATATATATATATATATATATATATATATATATATATATATATATATATATATATGGGTACCTATCAGTTCACCGACATGTCAGAACATCGACACTCACATCTTCGACGCCACATCATCGACAGTTCAGAACATCGACGTTTCAGGTAAGCGATCTTCCCCCTCACAGGACCCATGGTAGCACTAGTTTCACTATTACGAAGGTAAGGACAACGCTGTCAGGGTAAATTGTAAATAATGACGTAAACCTTACGCGTTGTAGCAGAGAAACGAGTGCTACCATGGGTCCTGTGAGGGGGAAGATCGCTTACCTGAAACGTCGATATTCTGAACTGTCGATGATGTGGCGTCGAAGATGTGAGTGTCGATGTTCTGACATGTCGGTGAACTGATAGGTACCCATATATATATATATATATATATATATATATATATATATATATATATATATATATGCACACACACACACGTGTGTACAATAAATATTAATTAGAGTGGAGCACTGATCCTTATGGACCATTGATGTGTTGACTAAAGTATTATATGTCTGTAGATATGTATATGGGCACACTTCGGTCTATCAAATTGCTTGTTTGCTTGCTGAGAGTGAAGTGCTTGGGAAGTTCTTATACTCATTGTCAAGTGTTGGAGGTGTCAGTAGAAGGGTGAGTGTGGGATTGGGATTTTAACTGACACTTTGGAGGATATACCAGAGGTTTCTAGATTAGGGGTGGGAGTGTGTTTGCACAAGTCTTTGCAGGTTAGAGTAAGGATTGTGGAAGGGATTAGATTTAGTGATGTGCATGTGGTGTGCTTTTGAGTGTCTTATGTGGTAGTTGTGTTGCAAAAATGTTTTTCTAAGGTAAAGTATAGGTTTGGGGTTAAGGGCAGGGTTTGGGTTAGCAAGCACTAGTAAGATGGTGAAGACTGTCACTTCATTATCAGTACCATCAGTACTGACACTGATACTTGAACTCCTCCACTAGAGGTAACTGCTATTCTGTTACCTGGGAGAGCATTTAGGTACATAGGTGGTTACTACGCTATTGGCATAACAGCCATTTTAAGCCTACCCCAAATTTACCAAGATATTGCTGACATAATACCCCAAGGAATTTTACAGTTAAAATATAGGCTTGTACACTTTAAGCGTTCACAGGCTGCCCTGTCTATTAGGGACATAGGTGCCAAACCAGGGGTAAATTTGCGATTTCCCATCCATTGTCCAATTTATGTTTAAATGGGGTTAGGGGTCAGCTTTGCTTCACATGGATGTGAAACCTGTTCCAGAGAACAGGTAATCTTTGACACACACATCTGTTCCTCTAGTGTTTGCTGTTTATGGCTCAGACAAGGTTATGTCCTTAGATTGGTAATTGTTTGATGCTAATTGTTTAATGGCTGTACAACAGATCCATTAGTGTGGGATCAGAGGATGCCTTATAGGCCTGGCATAGATTGGCAAGCAATAGTTGTAGGAGACCAAGTACAGAGTTAGGGTTTTGAGGTGGCCTGCATGGGATTTGTTTACTCCCTGTATTCATTTTTTGGGGAACCTCTGTGGTCTCTCAAGCTGTGGAAAGTGTCTGGTCAGGTACATTCTGAGGGGTACATTGTACTCTGTGATTGGTCTGATTAGAGCCAAGTACAGTGTAGCAGTTATTATGTAACATACATATTTATACTAGAATTCCACCAGGTTAGTTTGTTTTTGTAGGTTGTCCTGTTTATTCTGGGTAGGTACAATTGTCTGTATGCAGCTATTTACATGATTGTTTAGAGGTTTTGTGAACAATTCTGCATAGGCACCTGCATTCTCAGGGTTTGGGGGCTTGGAAATTTGGTAGATGGTTTCTTAGTAGGAGGCAGTTAGCCTTGTAATAGTTTTTAAATGTTTTAAGGTTAGCTGGGATCCTGAAACTTAATATTTATTCCAAAGAAGACTGCTTTGTGTTCTGGCTTGTACTAAGAGGAATTTACACTAGGGTGAAGTGCATTGTTCCCTATATGTGTGAGCTCCAGATCAAGGATATTTGTGTCACTGGTGGGTTTTCAGATTTACCTGTTCTAGGGTGTCTGTGTTAATCCAGGAATCTCTGAGCCTGCATGTGTGAGGTTGTATATGATTCCCATTTAAAGTTGGGGTAGTTAATCCCCCATGAATATTGTGTTGGGTTGAATGGGGAGCATCTTTAGTACTTTCAAGTATGTGGTGTGGGCTTTCTTGGTCATGGAGGAGGACCTTTAGCTTGCAAGGATATGGTATGGAACTTAACTTGTAAGTGGGACATGGAGAACCTCAGGTGAGTCATACTGTTTGACCAGCCTTGAGGTGTGTTCATTTTTGATGTAAATTGAGACTCATTTAGACCCTTTCTGTGCAGTAGCTAGTTTAAATGTGTGGAAGGCATTATAGCCTTGCACCGTCAGGGTGCCCACTGCAGCTTTTAACCAAGTCCCAGGAAATGAGCACATGTCTGTATTTTCCAGTATGAGGAGAGCTTGCAGGTAGTGGAACTCTTGTTGCCTGACATTGAGTGGTAGATTATTCTGAGTTGATTTAGCTGTTTCACTCTGTTCTGACAGAGGGATGTATGATCTCTGATCTAGAGATACTGATTTTCATGCCAGCCTCTTTACAGTTTGCACTCCAGTGGACACCAGAGATCATAGTGACTCAAATCCAAAAGGACAGCATCATTCTGGAGGAAAACCGAAAAAAAAGATGTGTAATCCTCTTGCCTGTTCTTCCAAAATGGAGTCCACTCCAAACTTAAGATATTTCTCACTGAAAAGGAGGAAGAAAAGACCCACCCACTGAAAGAGTCATATGCACACTGTAAATGTATCTGGCTTAATGCTAGGAATACAGATACATTTGCTTTGCAAATAACAGGAAAGGAGTGGCATATGTATATTCCCATATTGTTGTGCAATTTCCCACAAGACATTGTGAGGTTTATATATATCCTTTCTCCATGTCCAAAAAACACTTGTAGACCACACTGGCAGACTCTCATAACCCTTAAAAAACCTATGCAAGGACAGAGAATTTATCCATTCTTTCATTGTGAGGATGGCATCCATATTGTTCAGAATCTATGGCTGAAGTAATAAACAAAATGTGTGATTGGATGTTGTTGTTATAATTCATTCCTCAACCTGAGGGTTCAGATCCGATCTTTGGGTCCGACTATACTGCTTTCTATAGCCCAAGGATCTGATTCTTGAGCTCCTCCCTTACCCATAATGCTTCATTTCCCCAGATTACCTTATATCTTGTTTGCCGCTCATCAAGATGGACTGAGATTGCAACTCTCTCAAGCTCCTAATGGGTTAGTGAGTTTGTTGTGGTTTATTTAGTTCTCCACTTCCTCATTTGTCTTCTTTTCCTACCATCCTTACTCTGATATATATATATATATATATATATATATATATATATATATATATATATATATATATATATATAAACCTTTACTT
Source organism: Protopterus annectens (assembly GCF_019279795.1). Taxonomy (NCBI): domain Eukaryota; kingdom Metazoa; phylum Chordata; order Ceratodontiformes; family Protopteridae; genus Protopterus; species Protopterus annectens. The sequence continues at coordinate 538,115,384 of NC_056741.1, forward strand.
ATAGAATTCCTAGATAAATGTCTTAGTTTGTGTGTTCTTCCTCGTTGATCATCTCTGTGTAACTTCTCTTCTACTTTGTGCCTTCCTTTTTCTCTCTTTCTTTTTAAAGAGTGTACACCATGTCTGATAAACTAGTTGATTTTAAAAAAATGCACTTCCTGTGGGCACAAGATTCCTCATTCTGATGCCCACAGGGACTGCATTTACTGCTTACTTACTGCCATAAGTGACATGAGGAATAAATCGATACTTACAAAGGCCTTCTGGTTTTCCCTTGGCACTTCTAATTCAGGGGCTCAACCCCCCAAGCAATCTAAAGAATCCCGGGAGCAGCATAAGCATTCTCTAGATAAGTCTTTTCCACTTCCTCTGGCTGAACTGCCACAAAAGTTCAGAAGACCTTGGATCAGAATATTTCAGATCCAACACCAGCTGTGACTCTCTTCCTGATCATTCTTACTCTTAGGACCTTCCCAGAGCCGGTTCCTCTGAATCTTGGATCTTCTGGGCTCCAATCACCTGAAATATCTTTCCTACCTTCATCTCCTTCCTCATCTATCAGGTCTTTCTGCAGTCTTTTGGAAAGGGAGGTTGATAGAATGATGAAATTTCTCAGGACACAAATCCAGATGGGGGTTTTGCCAGTCCATTCCCCTCTGGATCTGTGAGCCGTCAACCTGCCTTTATTCCAGTTGCTTCTTCTCCAGTCTGACTACCTGCTTCGGAGCCCTCAGATCCAAAGGCCCCGAGAGTCAAAATATCAGATCTGATGGTGCCTATTGCTTTGACTCTAACCATTTCCTTGACTCGCTCTGCTCCGATTGTGTTGGAGCAGAATGGCTGTTGGAGCTGAAGCCTCAATGTCATATCCGAGGGATTGACTCTGACTCCTAACTTTTCAGAGCTGTCACTTCCCCTCTAAGCTTTAGCATTTGACAGCTCAATGCTGACTCTCTCCCTCAGAGTGGGAGATCTGTGGGCCTCAGGAGTTATCTGCTCCAAGAGTTTCAGCTCCTGAGGGACTGCCTTCAACCTCACTGTGCCTTTATGCCTTCAAGGTAGCGGAGCGGGTTTTCTGTCTACCTAAGAGAGCCCTGACTCTTGCATCCTTGGATATGTGTTCCACTCCTGCTTTGGATCCTGTGCCTCAGTCCACTCCTCTACCACCTCTAGGACAGCCAACCCAGAAGATCTTGCAATCAGTTCCAGTTTCAGAGCCCCCTGTCTCTTCAAAGACCTCCCCAGTGCATCCCACCGAGGGGGTTCCTTATAAGAGACAGTGCAAAAGGAGGCATCTAGATTCCACCAGGAATCCATCACAGAGGACACTGACTTCGATGAAGGGGAAGGGTTCCCAAGATCTCCACTTAAAAATGTCTTATTTGGAGACATTCTTGAAATCCTTCTCCAATAAGGTGAATAGTCTGCCAAAAACCCTACACAGGAGGAATCAGTGTTTTTGGTAGCCTTTGGTTCTCACCCATCTACATATTGGGTGACCCCCCCTTGTGGACAGCCTTATTAATGTGGTCTCCCGCAGGGTGTGGAAGGAACTGGACACTGTGGAACCTATTCTCAAATGACCCAAGACCTCATTGCTCTCACCGACCGACAGCATTGGACAAAGGGCATCCCTATAGATGCCTTGGTTGTTGCAGCAACCACCAAGAAGGAGCTAGCAATGCAAAGCTCCACTGTCCATCACCCTAACAGGGAGTCTGGGGCTTTGGACAAATTCAGGAAGCAGGTTTTCATCTCTCTGACTGTCAAATTGTGATCACTGAGCTACCTGGCACTTTTCACCAGGCTACAGAGGGACTTAGCTAAGGAACTCTCGAGCTCTGCCCTAGGGCCCATGTCTGCAGAGGAGCAGAAGAACCTTTCAACCCTACAGACAATCTGTAATGTGTCCATGAGGATAATCTTGCATGCCACAGATGGTACCTCAAAGGCTGCCGGTTCAGGTATTGCCATAAGGCATCACACCTGGATGCGGCTTTGTGACTTCACAGAACCTTTCAAGGCATCCTTCATCAATGTTTCTTGTGATGGATCATAGTTGTTTGGCCCCACTGTTAAACAGACAGTCTCCTGTAGTGAGGAAGATGGTCCAAGGCATGTGGTCAAAACAGGAAACCAATTTGCATATCAGTGTTCTAGAGATGAGAGCGATACTTCTAGCATTGCAAGCCCTTCAGAGCTTTCTCCCTCTAGGGGCTATTGGAATAGAAACGGACAGTGGTATGGTACATCAACAACCAGGGAGGAACCAAGTCTTACCCCCTGTGTTGAGAAGCAATGATTGTTTGGCAATGGACGATTTTTTTTAACCACTTCCTAAGCGCAGCACACATTCTGGGGAAGTCTCACATTCTAATGGACAGGCTCAGCAGAGTTATCCTGATGCCTCCCGGGTGGTCTCTAAATCAGTCAGTGGCAAACATGATTATCCATAAATGGTATCAACCATGCTGTGACCTCTTTGCATCCCCCTTCAACAACAAATGCAGCAGTTCCTGATCCTGCCACAGGAACAGTCACAGAGAGATGCTCTAGTTTATGTCTGGCCCTCCTGTCTTTATGTTTACTCTCCTCTACCCCTCATACCCAAATTTCTTCAGAAAGCACAGAGGTTGAAGACAAAGGTGATCCTCATTGCTCCCTTTTGGCCTCAATAGGTCTGGTTCCCCTTCCCTTGGTATCATTTAATATGCCCTCTGTGGATGCTAGAACCATATTCAGATCTTCTGTCCCAACCATAAGAGCAGATTCACCCAGATATTCTAGGACTAAAATTAACTGCATGGTTTCTCTAATTCTGATGATGACTAGAAACACCAGGCTTTCTTCCCCGGTTAAAAGGATTTTAATATCCTTACATAAAGCTTCTACCAGAAAAATCTATAAAAGTAAATGGAAGAGGTTCTAGATATGGGCTTACTAAAAACATTTTGGACTTTTACAGCTTCTATCCCTGCAGTTCTAGACTTTCTTGCTTCAATTTTTCAAGATGGGGCGAGTTATTCCACTGTTAAGGTGCATTTGGCAGCCATCTCAAATTATCACAATGGAGAAAATTAATCTTCTCTTGCCTCATCTAAATTGTGTAATATCTTTCTTGGGGTACCTTTTTACTTCATCCTCCTATAAAGGACCCCACTCCTCCTTGGATCTTAACCATGATATTTCAAGCTGTTGGTCAACTCCCCTTTGAATCCTCAGCCAAGGTAGATTTAAAATATCTTTCCTGGAAGACTGTATTTTTGGTAGCCATTACTTCAGCTAGAAGGGTATCTGAATTGCAGGCACTGCCGTCCAAAAACCCATATTTGATTTTTCACAAAGATAGAGTGGCCTTGCATACTGATCCTTCCTTTTTGCCCAAAGTGGCCTCCAAAAACAATATCTGTCAGGTCATCAACCAGTTTTCTTCCCCAATTTCCAGAACAAAGGTGAATATACTCTTCATCTTCTAGATGTTTATAGACAAATATGTTTTTACGTAGAAAAAACAAAATCTTTCTGAAAAACTGACCAGCAGTCTCCTTCTCAAATGTTAGAATGGGTAGGCCAGTTTCCAAAGTCACTTTGGCTAAATGAATTACAGATTGCATATCTCATGTATATTCTTCCAAAGGTGTTCCACTACCTAAGCATGTTAAAGCTCATTCTCCTAAATCTGACTATACATTTCAAACCTTCTGAAGTTTCAATTGAGGACATTTGTGTGCTGCAACTTGGCCAGACTCCCATACCTTTATTACACATTATAAACTGGGTATTCTTTCTAGAAATAGATCTGCCTTTGGTTCTACAGTGCTCTGGAATATCCTTCCACAAGGGCCACCTGAGGTTATTGTAGCTGGGGACTCTGTCCCATAACATTGAGGAATGAATGAAAATGACATCAGATAAGTTATGTACTTACCATAATATTCCATCTGTGTTGTTCATTTTCATTCTTCCTCAGCCTTCCTACCTCCTTCCCCCTGTCCATAACTGTGAAAGACCTGAAGGATATGTCTATAGGAACTCTGTTCCTGTTTGAGCCCTTAAAAGTTACCTTTTTTCTATATCTGTATAAAGAGATGGATATACTATAAATATATTAGCAGCAAGCTCAATCTGAGGTAATCTGGGAGAATGAGGCATTATGGGTAAGAGAGGAGCTAAAGAATCGGATCCTATTGCTGTAGAAAGCAGCCGAGTCAGATCTGAGAACTGGATCTGAACCCACAGGTTGAGGAAGAATGAACATGGACAAAGATGGAGCATTATGGTGAGTACATAACTTCTTTTTTTTTTTTAGCACTGTGGCATTGACTTTTCCCAAGCAACTTTTTTTTTTATTTTGAAGATCACCAGCCAGTTTTGCCAGTCTTAGAGATACCTTTCCCACTGTCTTTCAACATTATCAGGTGCTTTTCTTTGTGTCACCAGATCTTTTCCAATCCCACAGTCTTGACTTTAAGAATTGCTTGATTTCCACATCTTCATCTCTAGAGATAGACCAGCCCCTTTCATTGCTGCTGACACTACCCAGAAGGTTCAATATCTATTCAAACTATTCTTTCTACCTCCTGACAGTGTCCTTATATGATGCTGACTGCAGCCTGAGCAATGCCCTATCTCAAGTCACCTGATTGCCAGAAACTGAGGTGATCCAAAAGTTATTCTGCATGACCTCAACAACCCCTCCCACACTTGGATCATCTCTTTGGTGACTGCTGCAGCTGCTGCTTTCCTGACCTGTCCAGTACCTCCTTCCTGACCTGTCCAGTACCTGTCTGTCAGATATAGAGAATCTCATGCTGCTGTTACATGAGACCTCTTTGATTAAATTGACAGCTTCCTTCACCACTGAAGTCTATTAGCAGATCTTAGGTTTACCTCCTCATTTTTTTCTTTGTAATTTTTTCCCTGATACCTGCAGACCATCAAACTTCCTATCTCCAAGTGGACATTGTCTGTTCCATTACTGAGAATTTCAGTGGGATCAAGACAAGAGCTGTTCAGAGGGAGCTGTCATTCATGCAGCCATGTGGGTGCTTTATTCTGTTATTGGAATCCTCACAATGAGGGTACTAGTAATGGGCTATTACCAGCCTTAGGCAGGAGGACACACAATTCTCACCCTAATGGTGGCCCTGAATACCTTCCCCATTCAAGTGCATTCTTCTACATACTCTTATTGAAGGCTGTCATCAGGCAGTAAGTATGGTAAGCCTAATGCCCACCCCCAGACCATGCATTTGTATTGATAACCCTCTTACAAGGAATTGTGTCACTACGCATATAGTTCTGCTGTGACTTCCTGGGATGGTCATACACACCATCATCTGCTAGCTCCCCTCAGGTGCCAGATCTGTTAATTGAACGTTGTTCACTTGGTTTGTAGTCAGGGCTTTATTTCTCTATACAACCAGAGCTGGTCTTTATCTTCACATTTTGACTGCATCTAGTTTTTGCCTTTCTTTAGTTGGATCTTAAGCAAAGTCTGTTGAGAGTTCACATGCCAGACCTTCTGGTATATATAAAAAGCTTACAGAAGTGAAATTTAAACTTATACCCAAAAACATCTGCTGGCCATTCCAAGAATAGTCTCACTACATGATTAGGTTCCCATGCTGTGTTCAACCACCACTATGTTTTACTTAACTCACCACCAAATGATTTACTCAGTAGCTCCGAGTTTCTCTTGACCTGTATGACCAGTGCATATAGATATGATGACACAGCTGTTAAGTCAGTTACTAAACTGTCCAGTGGGCTTAAAGCTAACAGACAAATAAATAACCTAAATCTGAAGCTCCAGTAACAGTTCATCATTTGGGTTCTAATCAGGCAAGCTGTTTGTCAAAGTCACTGTCTGTGCTGGTATTGCTGTCATTTCAAATATGAACATTGAAGTCCTCCATTTCTATTGATACATGTTCTGGGGATGAATATGTTCTTTTTACTATTTCTCTCCAAAGAAATATTTCTTTTGGTGATGTTTAAACATTACAACATAGCATACAAAATGTGGCCTGCTAATACCCTATACCCCCCTCCCAAATAATTAGCTAAACTAATGAAGCTGTCATAACCCAAATATTATTGAATGCTTTCAGGATATTTTATAACAGACTTCTTTGGAACCTAATTCTCGGCTGCATGCCCTTAAGAAGTCCTGTAAGTCTTTATAAGATTCTGTGAAACTCAGAGGCTTGCCCTCCTGTTAAAAACCTACTTTTAAGAGATTGAAGAAAACTGCTACTCCAAGTAAATCAATGGGAAAGTTTAAGGAAATATGTGCATCTCCTTCTTTAGACCAGTGTTCAATGTATTTGGCACAAATTCTGGGCCTAATTAAGGCTGTTTTAAGAATTTGCCAGTAATCAACCCTGGTCATAGGCAGCATCATTACACCAGATGTCTAATTCTTTCATTGTTGGAAGAGAATCTGAATTCCTCAGATTCTCAAAAGTATTGCTGCTGTAAAATGAGATGAGAAAAAAAACTCTGGTAAGGAGTTTGAGGAGATATGCTAAACACAAATTATTCCTTATATTCAAATTATGTGAGAAAATGACGCATCTGAAGTTGTTGTAAATACTTCATCTTTCAGGCATTTGCAAATCAAAATATCTCTTGTCAACAGTCTGTACCTAATAGAGAGAGAGCTAGATTTGTTAACCTTTCCCTGTAAGGCAGATGTTTAACAGTGATGATTTGTAAAGTACCTCTGCATGCATTTGAAAGGCAGTGATTAGTGGTTCATTTCTAGTCCCTCTGCAAATTATCACAGACAATTCCACAGTGATGTGGTACATAAGTAAATGGGGATTACCAGATCTTATCTCCTTTGCAGACTTACTGTGATATCATGGGAGGTAACAACTCAGTTCAGTTTAACTCTTCATGCTTCATACATTTCACCAGATCAAAATGTAGCAGACGAGCTCAGCAGGACCACAACAAACTACACCCAGGGGTCTTCCAGGAATTGATCCAACTTTGGGAAACACATCAACACCTCTTGGGAAACATTCAGTTAAGGTAAAGATTCCGGCCAAGGATTCCTTGGAAACAGGCTAGAAAAAACAGATATGTTTTCATTCCCATGAACAAGAATGTTCCTATATGCTTTTACACCTTTTCCACTGATTTGTTTGGTCCTTATGAAAATCCGGAGGTAGTCCAAAAATAGTGGTGGTGACTCATTTTTGATCCAGGCAACAGTGGATGGCCTTTCTTAGATCACTGTTGCAGTGTTAACTAAGTTTGGTGGTAATTGCCCATGGCCAGTTTCAAAAAAGTAAAATACAGTTGTGTAAGAACTTACCATAAGAATAAACATCCGAATGATCACTGTTGCATTTTTACTAACTGTTGGGATATCCTGCCAAAGATTAGCAGTACAGCCAGACAACATACCAAAGCCTGGGTGCCTTTTTTCACATCATAAGCTAAAATTATGGTTTATCCCAAAGGAAGCAAAAGTAAATAAGGATGCATGAGCATAGATTACCTCAGGACTTTGTCTCCAGACTCAGTACTGAACTGTTGCTTCAACTTTGGCCATACAGTTCATGCCTCTTTCTCATCTGTTGGGCAAGTAAGTGTCCTGGTTGGGGACCCAATACATTTTTTTCTTTTTTTTTGTGTTTAAAAGTGTTGTACTTGTCAATCAAGAGAGGAAAATGTGGTTATGGGTTGCAGACTCCTAAAAGAGACCACCATTCAAAATGTATTTTTTGTGTAGGTGCTGAACACGACTATAGGGACTGCTCTGTTTACCAGACATGTGTGCCTAGGGCTTTACATAGTCACCTGTCTTCATTAAAAAATTTCCTTGAGAGCCAAAAAATTAAAGCACTTGCCCAAGGTAAGATAGTATCTGATTCCTTGTATGCTGAATTCCCTCCAGTGCTTAAAAAAAAAAAAATGTCTAAAAAAGCTAAAGCTTGAGACTTCTACTCTCAAGTTGGAACCCAAACATCTCTGACATGTCTCTTGATGAGACTTCAAACCCTGCAGTTGTTACTGCTGCTACCTGTATTGTGACCCCCAACAAAAGCCAGTATGACACATTCATCTCACACGTCCATCATATCTGACCAGTCATCCACGTCATCCACTTCTGGCAAGAAGGGGCAACTTCGACTTGTTATTTTGGTGGGACCTGATAGCACACCTCAGATCTTTGTCAGAGATCAAGTTCCAGGTTCCTTGATTGAGGTGCCAACTCATTCTGTACACCCGGATGTTGTAGGTAAGAAGCACCAAATGATAAAACATACTGATTTGATTTTTTTCCATCCATTCCTCAACCAATGAGTTTCAGATCGGACTTTGACCACTTCAGTAGACTTTGGCTCAATAGCTTGAGCTCCCCTCCTTACTCATAATGCTTTCCTTCACCTGAATTACTCCAGATCTTGTTTGCCACTTCAGCATTTGGACATGCTTCCTCTGTAGCTAGAGTCGTCTTTATTGATAGATACATCACTTTCTCTTATTTCTTCTTAATGGGTTGCTGTTTTTCTAGTTTATTTTCTCCCCTTTCTTCTGTAGTTAATTAAAAAAGTTATATACATTTATTTTTAGTTAGAATAGTATGGTTTTTTTGTAATGTTAGGACTTGTGCCCCCTCCCCCCTCTAACTGTTCTGTTACCTTAGTGTTGAGGTACTTTTCCCTTAACATTGTTGGTATTTTATCTTGCGTACTATTCCTGGTATTACATGCTACCATTGTTGATAGTCCTCATTTTTTTCAATTTGTAGGTGATTTCTGTTGTTGTTGTTGTTGGTTTGGTATGTCTGTAAAACCAACTGGTTTTAAACAGTGCTCATCTCATGGGCAAAAAAAATCCTAACTCAGATGCTCACTCCAAGTCCATTTATTGTCTCTAAACAGGGCATGTTAACACTGTGACATTTGTGCAGGATTTAATCATAGAGCATTGATCGAGCGCAGGAACAAACTGGTATTAAAAGGCCTGCTTCCCTTCACATCTTCATCTTCTGGAAATCCTCATCCTCTAAGGAATGTTCAGAGTCATCCAAGGGGGATTCTGTCAAAGCTAAAGTTTGAAGGAAGTGTTCCTCTCACCACTGTTATCCAACTTCAGGCTTGGCTCCACCCGAGAAAATTACAACATCTTCAGATCTCACTGTCCCCTTGGATTTGATTCAATCCAAATTAAAGTCTCCATGCCATAGGTTACCCAGATTCTCACCAGAGCCTATTACCATGAGGCTTCATTCACCATTCTTGCCAGACCACTCTCAACCTCTTTATCCATCAGGTCAAGTAGGAGTCTGACAAAAGCAGATGTGGATAGGATGATGAGAAAATTTCTCAGAACAACCCAGATTCAGATGGGAGTCATTCTGGCTCCATATCCCATTAGACCCACAAACCTGCCACCAGAAGAGCCCCAATGTTTGACTCCTACTTTGATACGCCCCCTGGTTTTGGAGTCTTCTAACCCCAGAATCCTGAATTTGTTTGTGTTGGATCCTAGGGCATGACTCTCATCAACTTCTTTGATCTAGTTGGCGCTGACTATTTTGGAGCTGGAGTGATCTTTGAGCTGTAGTGTCATTGCTGGATTTGGAGGGTTGTGGTTTTGACTACAAAGTTTTTGGATCTGCCTCTTCCCCTCAAAAACTCTGCTCTGGACAGCTCAGCCCCAATCTCTACAATGAGGCAGGGTCTTCGGGATGCTGTTAGCCACCCTGGGCAGGGGGCCTGGGCTCCTATCAGGTCCAGTTTTGGTTCACTGGGACTTATGCCTTTGAAGTAGTGGTGAGAGTGTTTTCCACCTCTTTGAACCCCCACCACAACTGTCTACTCTGGGTAAATAGTCTTTCATCCTGTTCCATCAAGACAGACAGTCCACTCAAGCCTAGAAATAGTCCTTATCCAGGATTCTGCCCACCCTATTGAGTCCTCCCAGAGCATCCCACTGGAGAGCCCCCCTTGGAAGTGTACTTTCAAAAGGAGGCATATAGCTTCCCCAGAAGACACTGACTTTGATGAAAGGGTGAGGTCCCCCAGATCACTATTTGAGGACATTTGTTTTGGTGAAATCCATGAACATTTGAGACAGAAAGGTGGTTGGTCTTCTGACCCCCCCCCCCCCCATGTAGGAGTCAGAGTTTCTTGAGGCTTTTGGAGCCTGCTTAAGTCGGTCCTAGGTAATCTTTCTGGCAGATGAGATGGTGGACCTCATTTCTGGTTTGGCCTGAAAGGATCCAGATGTCACAGAGCCTATTCCCAAGAGACTGGATAAGTATCTCATTGTGCCAAAGGATTGGGCTCATTGGAGCAAGAGTCCCCCAGTGGATGTTATGATGGTAGCAGTGGCCACCAAGAAAGAACTTGCTGAATGGAGTTCATCTGTCCATCCCCCAAACAGGGAGTCCAGGGGATTGGACAAATTCAGGAAACGTTTATCAGTCAACTACTGTCACCCTCAGGTTGCTGAACTACTTGGTACACATTAAAAGATTTAATTGGGACTTGATTAAGGTGTTTACCAATGCCCTCTTGTGGTCCATCTATTCGCAACTGGCCACCTTCCAGTCCCTGTCAAATGCATGAGGCTGATTTCTCACACCTCAGAGAGAGCTTCGAGAGCAACAGATTTAGGACTTGCTGTAAGAAGGCAAGCCTGGATGCACCTTTGGGATTTTGAAGAGCCTCTCATGACATCATTCATCGGTGCTGCCTTTAAATGGCTCCACTTTCCTTGGCCCTAAGGTGGAGGAAACTCTCTCCAGGAGTGAACAGGATGAGAGGATATTATCTGCCATAGGGATACATTTTTCTACCCCTCAGACGACTTTTTCAGAGAAACAAAAAGGAGGTTGAAAGATGTGGCTCTGCAAGTTGCAAGGGTCTTCCCAGGACTGCTACAGAGTCACATCCCCCCCCCCCTTGGCAGCTGACACCCACATGATAGAGTAGGCCCAGCAACACCAGGGCTTCAGGGGTTCTTTCTCTGAGAAACACTTACAACACTCCTGAAAGGTTGCTTGACTGCTGCACTCGAAGCAGTTGGGGGGGGGAGCTTATCTCTGCACCCAGAAGCCTGGACAGCCATCAGTAAAGACACCTGGGTGACTGTAATAACTAGAGATTATTATACATCTTTTTCCCTTCAACCTTCCATTTAGACCAAAAGGATTCCTGCACCAAGTCAGAGAGCAACAGTTATAGAAATAGAAAAGCTGCTGGCAAAAGTGTCAACCAAATGGTCCCCGTAGACCAGCAAGGATCCAGAACGTGAGATTCTTTTTAGTGCCAAAGAAGAACCAGGGCCTAAGACCAATTTTAGATGTCAGCATTTTGAATCAGTTTGTCAAGCACTTGAAGTTCCAGATGGTCACAGTTCAGTCCATTATGCTGCTGTTGGAAAAGGATGATTAAATATGCTCTATAAATCTCCAAAATGTATAATATCACATTAAAATTAACAGGTGCTTCAGGACATACCTACAGTTTTGGTTAGAAGCCAGTCCCTACCAGTTCAGGGCCCTGCCCTTTGGTCTCACCACAGCCCTTAGGATGGTCACTACATGCATGGTAGTGGACACAACTCACTTGAGACTGCTAGGATTCCAGGTGTTTCCTTATCTCGATGACTAGCTCCTCTCTGCTCCAACCATGGCTCTACTGATTCAGGCCAGACATTACTTGTTCCATTTATGCCTTCAATTGGGCATTACAGGGAACTAAGCCAAGTCTCAGTTCTCCCCCATTCAAGTCCTGGAATTCATTGGTGCTCATCTGAATATGGTGACATAGATCGCAAGCTCACCACAGACAAGGTTAAACAATCTGCAGAGCAAAGCATCACACATGATCTCTCTTCCTTCTCCTCCAGCCAGGCTATTCTTATAGCTTCTTTGATCTGTGGCAGCTTCCAGAGTTCTAGTACCTTTAGCAAAGTTTTACATGAGGGTAGTACGATGAATGCTTGCAGTACAATGGTCAATAGGATGTCGCCTTTTGACAGCACAGATTCACATTACAAATATTTGTATATAACACACATGGTGGTTTCATGCAAAAGTCATCTGTCAGGGCTGCCCTTTCATTCTTCCTGCACCCAAGGCTGCAGTATTTATGGCTGCCTCCCAGCTGAAGGGGGTATTACTTGGGAAGTACAGTCTAAGTCAAGTGGTCTCATTTGGTGGTCAATCTTCATATCAGTGTCCTAGAAATGAGAGCAGTCCCGTTAGCATTGCAGGCATTTCAAGATGTTCTTCCTCAAGGGATGGCTGCTGTTCAGGCAGACAACATGCTGGGGGGTCTGGTACATCTACCCTTTATGTCAAGAAGCAATGAGAGTGTGGCAATGGCCAATCTCTTCCAGTCTTTTTCTGCTGGCATTGCAAATTCCTGAAAAGTCCAATATGATGGCAGACAAACTGAGCAGGTCATTCTAACTTCCTCACGAGTAAGTGAGGATTTACCAATGGTGCCAACCATGCTGCAGACTTTTTGCTTCCTCCTCATTTCCAAGTACAGCAGGTAATTTGCCTTGGATCCCTCCAGAGGGAGAGTCACCGAGAGACTCTGTGGTCCTTAGGTGGCCCTCCAGTCTCCTTTATGCCTTCCCATTCCACTTCTTTCATTCCCAAGTTTCTTTAGAAAGCATTTCTGCAGAAGAGCAAAGTAATCCTCATTGCTCCATTCTGGCCTTGACAACTGTGGTTTTCCTTCCTGTGGCCTTATCTAGTCTACCCTCCCTGGGAGCTGGACCCTTATCCAGGACCTTATATCTCACCTGAATATTCAGACCCTCAAGCTGACCGCATGATTTCTCCACTTGCAGTTATGGCTAGGCAGTCCAGGCCTTCTTCCCTGGTTCGTCATATTTGTACTTCATCCCAGAAAGATTCTACTAGGAAGACTTATAAGAGCAAATGGAAAAGACTTTCCATTTTTGCTCTCCAGGGACAACTAGATCCATTTTCAGTACCTGTTCCAGCTATTATTGACTTCCTTGCTTCCATATTTAGTAGTGGAGCTGCTATTCTACAATTAACTTGGTACCATTTTTTTATTTTCACTTAGGTGAAAAGATTCTTCCTTGGCTTTACTTAGACTACATAAGATCTTTCAAAAAGGTAGGTTTTTACTTCAACCACCTATTAAGGACCATACTCTTCTGTGGAATTTAACAGGACTTCAGGCTTTGACCCAGACCCCCCTCCCTCTTTAAGCCATCTGCCAAGGTGGACTTAAAATTCTTGTCATGGAAAACCATTTTTCTGGTTGAAATTACATCGGCTAGATGAGTATATAAGGATTACAAGAAATCAGGCCAATTGTCTCCCTTTGTAAGGCTAAATTGGGCAAGGTGGTTTCAAAGTAATTTTAGCCAGATGGCTCACTGATTGCATATCTTTTGTTTATCAGACCATGGAGTTGACAATACCTAAACCTGCTAAGGCCCATTCCACCAGATCTGTGGTTACATCATCTGCCTTCTGGTCTACAGCTTCCATAGATGACATTTCTGCAGTTGTTACTTGGTTCAAGTGCTAGGAATAAGGCAGCATTTGGCTTCACTGTCCTTTCTTGAGGTCCACCCAGGATTTTCTCTAGCTGGGGACTCTGCCCCATCAGTTGAGGAATGGATGAAAAAGACAACATCAGATGCAAAAGTTATGTACTCACCATAAGGATGCATTTGGGTTGTCTATTTTCATCCTTCCTCAACCTCCAACCTCCCTCCTGCTTTGGAAGTTTTTCATTTGGGCTTCTAGTATGTCCTGAGGAGTATTTCATGTACATCTTGCTGAATGAGCGCCAGTCTTTTTCTTCTAACTGAAATCTGATTTTAATTGGAGTATGTTTTTTTTACTGGGTATCTTGCTTTGTTGCAAGATGGTAGGCTGAAGAGATGGCAAACTCAGTCTGAGGTAATTCAGGCAAAGGAGAGGATTATGGTTAAAAGGACTAATCTCAAGCTATGGAACCAAAGTCTACTTAAGTGGCTGACTTTGGATCTGAACCCCACTGGTTGAGGAAGGAAGGAAGCAGACAACTCAGATGCATCATTATGGTGAGTACATAACTTTTGTTTTCCCCTCAGACTTCTAAGGACCCTCAGACAAAATGACAGGATTTCATTTGGGCTTTTCAAAGTTATCATGTCTTTAATACATTTCTTTTCTGCTGCTGCTGCTGCTTTCTTTTCTTCTTCTGTCAAAAGGGGAAGAGAAGAATCTGAGGGTAAATCGGATTCTGAATATGATGGGGAAGACTTCTGGGCCTATTCTTTCCTAATTCATTCTGTAATTGCCCCAATGATGAAGACACTTTACCTTTGATTCTCCTTTAGAGGACCTCTGTTTTGGAGACACTGATAAGATGATGTACCATTTTTCCTGGAAGGGTTCTAAATTATCTCATGTCCAGAAAAGATGCTATGCTCTTTTGGAAATGGGGGTGCCTAAACCCTCTTGCCACCCTTCTGTTTTGGAAGCTTTACTGCAAATATTTTCTGCTGCTTCTCTTAATCCATTGTCTCGACCACCTGTCCTTAAGAAAATAGATGGGTTCTACCAGGTGCCAGACTCTGAAAACTTCTTATATAAGAACCCTACCTCGGCTCAATCTGTTATTACTGTTTTGACTGAAAACTCTACCGATCTTCTCCTTTCCTATAATGTTTTGCCTGCTGATAATGACAGCAGAGCTGTTGATAGGTACAGCAAAAAAAGTATATACTTCTGCCACCCTAGCTTTTAGGGATATCATCTGCCAAACCCATATGATCAGATACCTTCTGTCTGTTCTAGGTAACTTAAGCAATGTTCTCTCTGATGTTGAAGGGCTCAGAAGTTAAACATTCTGTATTATCTCTCCTTAACAATGCTTTTCAATTCACAGTGCATTCTATTAAGTGCAGCTGATACCGGCTCTGTAGTTCACAGATTTTCATTGCTTAGACTTCACCTGAGGATATTAGCAGAGCTTCAGGATTCTTCTCTAGATATGCAACATCTCTTTGGTTCTGCAGCTGTGGAGGTTTTCAAGACCTTGCAGGAGAAATGTTAGGTCATGCAAGATCTAAAACAAATCTTTCTCCTGTGTCTGTACATATCAGGGAAATTACCCTTCCAAGGCTGGTCCCTTTGTTCTCAAGGAACAGAAACCTTCTCAAATGGTAAAAGATCCAGGAAAAGGAGATTTCAGGACAAGTCAGAGCAGAACTCTTAAGGTTAACTGCCCCTTTCCTGATCAACCAGCCCATTTATGACTATCAGCCCTTCCACCAACACCTTGGCTATTCCCAGGTTCCTCTTTCTCAAAAGCTTTCTCTATCTTTCCCAATCTGGCAATCCAAACACAAGACATTTAGATTCTGCCCATTATCCAGAGGACTAGAAAATGTATTGGATTGCTCACTCCTTCTCACCTCCAGGATTTCCACAGCCTCCTTCAAACCAGATTCACCTAATTCTCCCTCTTCTTTTAGCTCTATCTATTCAGGAAACAGTAGAATTTGTGCCTTTTCATCTAAAAAATAGATTTTGTTTTACTGAAGAATGTTTTTAGTTCTCTGAAAGGAGGGCAGTTGAAGACCTATTATAGATCTCTTTCCTCAGTAACTTTCTCAAAATTTCATCCTCAAGCCTTTTTGGTGACACTGGATTTAAAGGCCACTTATGTTCACATTTGCATAACATGCAGGAAATTCTTAAGGTTTTGTCGGTTCATTGGAATTCCAGTGTTTCTGCTTTACTCTATGGTCTTTCAGCTGCTTCAAGGCTATTCACAAAGTGCTTAACTCCTGTTGCCTTCTGTAGACTTCAAGCAATTCTAAACTTTTCTCATCTGGCTGATATCCTCATTCGGGCCCCTTCCCAAGAAATTGTAATACATTTGCATTTGGATTTTGTTATGAATCTGTAGAATCTGGTGTTCACTCTGAACCTAAAGAAGGCTTGCTTAACTCTATCGCAAGATCAAATTTTCATAGGATGCAGATGCAATACTCTTGTCAATGGCAGTTTTTCTTCCTGCAGACAAGGTTCTGTATTCCTTTTATATTATTTTCAATACATCTTTCTCGAATGTTACCTCAGCAAGAGAGATTTTGAGAGCTCTAAGACACAGGGCATCAGTGATTCTTATGATACATTATGCTATATTCCACATGAGAAAGATTAATTAGGGCCTCAAGTCCATTTGGAATCAGCGTTCCCACCCCTTAACCTTCTTTATTTCCCTCTTGCCCTTCATCAAGATGGCATTCCTATGGTGGATCAACCAAAGTTCATGCAACCCAGGAGTGCTCTTTTTGGTTCCTTCACTTTGCCAAGAGCTCTTCACAGATGCTCTAGATCAGACTTAAAAATTTCAGGGGGTTTGGTCACCAAAAGAAAGGAAGGACCACATAAAAATAAAGGAAATGAAAACACTTATTTTAGACCTTCAGTTTCTGCATTTTCTCTGAACTCCAGGTCCTCTTCAGATTTACATAGACAATACCACAGTTATGTGGTAAGCATGGAGACACCAAGTGTTACTGCCTATGTAGACCTGCTTTTTTTGTTTGGGCACAGCATTTCAGCATAAATTCTTTCTTCAATCTCTATACCTTTCCTCACAAAGGAACACTTTTGAGCAGATCCAGAGCAGACCTTCACAAGTGGATGCTAAAAGTGGAGTTTTTTCCTGGACATTGTCACCAGTGGGTACTCCTCAGATCATATCTTTTTGCCTCCACACACAGCAGGCAGCTCAGCACGTTCTGTTCAGTAGTTCTATGCATGCCTTCAGGCTTGGTGGGTGGACTCCATGCACTTCCCTTGATCCCCAAAGTCCTTCTCAAAATCAAGAAGATTAAGCCAAAAATCTTATGGCAACTCCCTTTTGGCCCAGACTACATTGGCTCCTCCTTCTTTTCCACTTGACTTGGGGTAGTCATCACAGGTTGGACTTGTACACACTGAACAAAGGCCCTCTTAATTCTCCCTAATCTATAGACCTTGAATATGATTCTTAGGGTGATAGAACTTTAATCCATTTTAAGCACCACTTTTCTAAGGATGTGCTTGAGGTTTTACAGGAGGCTAGAAAACCAACTACAAGGAAATTTTATGTTTCCAAGCTGAAAAATCTTTCCTTATGGTGCCACAAAAGAATCAGAACCATTGTCAGAGTATTCCTAATATTTTTGATTACTTGTGTGAGATGCTCAATGCTGTGATGGTATTCTCAAAGCATGGCTGTCATCCATCTCTGTCTGCCTAATTCTGGCTCCACCACCTTCTTTATTTGAGGTCAGCATTAAAAGGTATCCCACACATGAGAATACCAAGGAGAGACACCCCCCTTCTTGGGAACTGAACAGTGTCCTGGAAAAGCTTACTGTATCTCCTTTTGAGCCAGCTGCATTTTTGTCTTACCAATGTTATACTTAGAAAACTGTGTTACTAGTAACTTTGATTTCTGCTAAAAGGGGTTCAGAGCTGCAAGCATTGATGGATGTTCCACACTTTTTTACTTTGTACCTAAAATTGTCAAAATCTTTTTGAATCAGACCATCAAGTTGCCTACCCTTTTTTTCCTTCTCTTCAGAATAAAGGAGAGATCCTCTTGCATTTCTTAGATATACACAGCTCAGACTTTACTTAGTTAAAAGTAAATCTGTCAGAAAAGTCAATCATCTTTTTGTTTGTTTCCAGGATAAGAACTTGGTGTCTCCTGTTTTCAAAAAATAAATTTCTAACTGGATTTCTAAGGCCATTTCTTGTTTTCTTACTTTCTTTCTTATTCTTTCCATGCCAAACAACTTTAAGCTCCAGTTGAAGCACATTTCACTAGAGCTGCAGCTTCTTCTGGAGTTTTCTTCAAAGGTATGGATTCTAGCTGTATCCTTGAAGCAGCCATTTGGTCTTATTTTCACACTTTCACTAAACACTACAAGATTGTTGTAATTTTTTTAGGGACAGAACAGGTTTTGCAAGGTCTTTTGAACTGTAACTCAACTTAGACTTCCTAATTAACAGCTTTGGGACTCTCCCATCATGTAGTAATGTTGCAGCAGTGATCCAAGGTAGGACATAAGGACATGGTACAGTTGTGTAAGAACTTAGTATAACAGTGGATGTCCAACTGATCACTGTTGGGAGTATTACATCCTTCCCCCTTCCTTTTTTTTGGGGGGGGGGCAGAGGTAGAGTCTTTTCTCCTCCTCTCTTTTGACTTGTATGTATGTATGTTGCCTCTACTTCTACTTCAGTTTCTTGGTCTGGAGCAAGAAAGTCCTGAGGTAATTTATGCCTATATGTCCCTTTGGTACCTTTGTGATGAGGTCATACATCAGACATTCAGTGTAAAAGGAGGGTGTCCAGGCTGTGGTATGCTGATTGGACATAGAGTTATCCTTGTCAGGATATTTCATGAATTATTAAAACTGCAACAGAGATTCTTCGGACATCTACTGTTATACTAAGCTCTTATACAACTGTATTTTCTTCCTTCTTTTTAAATTGACCAAGGGCAATAACCACAAGCTTCCCTGCAGATTGGATTTCCTTGCAAAAGACAGGATTTTTTTGATACACCCCAACCTGAAAACACTTCAGTCGACTGCCCAGTTGATAAAGTTTTTATATATTTTTTTTCCATTGAGGTAGTATCTCAAGTATTAAAGGAGGCAAATAAAAACTACTAAAAAGTCACGTGTATAAATGGAAAATATTTCCTGGCTGGTGACATTCTAAGAACCAGGACCGTTTCATAACCTGATTGTCTCTGGTGCTAGATGATTTATGTGAGCTACTGTCCTCTGGATTTTCTTATCCTTCTGTCAAGATTCATCTTTTGTCTGTCTCTGCTTGTCTGCCATTTTATCCACCTTTCTACATCTCCCAAAGCCAAGCAGTTTATGAAAAGGATCTTGTATATCTGTCCACCTAGAAAACAGGTGGATCCTCTTTGAGATCTTAACTTTCTGCTTGAGAAACTGACACTTCTTCCACTTGAACCAGCTCATCAGGCTAACTTGATGTCCTTAACATAGAAAAGTGTGCTGCTCATTGCTCTGACTTCTGCTAGAAAGGTATCTGAGCTACAAGTGCTTATAGTGAGCCAACCCTGTCTCATTTTCCATAAGGACAGGTTTTGAGAACTAATCATTCTGTTGTGCCCAAAGTTTTTTCATAGTTTACCTTAAACCAGACCATTAGTCTCCCTGTATTCTTTACAATACCTAAAAATAAGGGGAAGAAATTATCTGTATGCTCTGGATGCCCAAGGGTAGCTCAGCTACTACTTTTGCAGAACTAAACCTTTCAGGAAAAAAAAAACTATCAGCTGTTTGTCTCCTGTGAAGGCAGGAAAAAGGACAATCTGTGTCAAAACAGAAAATTTCAATATAGTTGTCTCATGCTAATTCTTTTTGCTATGTGCGGTATGATAAACTACTTCCAGGGTGGGTTAGGGCCCATTCTACCAGGGCTTTGGCTTCTTCTGCAGCTTTTTGGAAAGTGGTAGGCTCTATTCTCGAAGCCACAACTTGGTTCTCTGTACATTCTTTCACAAAACATTGCAAACATGTACCTTTTCCAGGTCCTGAACAGGCTTTGCTGGGACCATTCTCCAGGGGCTCCTGGATTCTTGAATTAATTTCCTGTTCCATATACATTATAAGCTGTGGTAATCTACCCATGTAGCTTAGGCTACTGCAGTAGTGATCTAAATTTTGAACATAGTACAGTTGTGTAAGTAAACTTACCTAATGGTAGATGTTCGGTGTTGCAGTAGTCATCCCTTCCTTCCTTCCTTTTAGCACCATTATTTGCTTTTTTTTTTTTTTTGTATATAGGTTCATAGGTAAGTACTAGGCTATCTGCCTGAAGGCATTTATAAGCCTAGCCAGAATGTGTTGGCTTTCACCACCCCCTTAGATTAGTTCCCTGTGCCTCTGTCCAGCAGAGCCACTGAAGTGATCCCCGGGGTAAACTTTCTGTTTCCCATCCACTCGTCAAGGTTTCCCTTGAAAAGCGTAAGTGAGGAGTTCTGCCTAATGTAGATTGAAATCTTGTTCCAAAGCATGGGAAGTCTCTGGGACAGGAATCTATCCCTCCAGCATGTCCTATTTATTGTTATTGTGAGGTTTAAATCCCTAGAGCGTGTGACTCGAGTGGATAATGTTTTCTTTTGGTGGAGCATGTCTATCAATTCTGGGTTGGACATGGCCTTGTATGTCAGGCAGAGATCACCTCTGAGTAGGCGGTATGCAACCGAGTACTGCTGGAGTTTCTTCAGTCAAGCTGCATAGGGCATCTGTTTGAGGCCAGTGATCCTCTTGATGAGGTACTTCTGTGGTCTTTCCAGCTGTTGCAGGTGTCTTGTAAGGTACATCCCAAATGGGGCATTGTACTCTATGATGGGTCTGATGAGTGATGAGTAGAGGGGCACAATGATCTCTTTTGATCTGGATGCAAACCCTTTTGTGATTAGGTGGGCCACATAGAAGGATTTTCTAACCACTTTGGCAATGTGATTATCAAAGGAGAGGTTACTATCTACTTGGGTCCCCGGGTCCCTTATATAGCTTAGCAACTTGTAAAATTGCATTGTTTTTTGTTTGATTCTTCCTAGCATTTTTTTTTTCATTTCAGGGTTGAAACCTCCCTTCTATGGGCAAGCAAGCTTTGAAGCTTTTTGACTGCCAAAGTGCCTTTTATTTGGCTTTGCTTGAGACAGTGGGAGTTTGTGTGAATGGAAGGTGCCCTAAGGCATTGAAAGCTGGCTGGTGGTCCTATTCTAGGCAAGGATATAACACATATAGCTTGTTATTGCAGCAATGATCTGGTAGTACATCTACTGTTGTGATAAGTTTTTTCCCAAACCTCAAAACCATGCTGATACAGTCCTGCACAGCTTGGATGTATGTGAGTAGCTTATATACCAGCTAAATAAAACCAGAAATGGAAAACTAAGAAATCTTTTGCCTCTTTTTCCCAGAAAGAAAAGGAGGGCATACCTGTTTCCAAGCAAACCATCTCTGTGACTCAGTGTATTTAGTTTTGTTACACTTATCAACATAAGGTTCTGTTAGCGCCAATCAGCGCTCATAGTACAGGGGTGTTGCTTACTACATGGACTTTTCTAAAGGAATAATTCAAGCCATTTTGGAAGTAGTCAAATGGACATTAGTTCATACCTTATTCATAGCATTACAGGCTGGATGTTCACTCCAGAACTAGAATGAGTTTTGCTACAGCTATATTATGTGGTTTGCTATATTCTACAAATCACATATCCTCCTAGAGTTTTGGGAGCTGTCACAGTAGTAAGGACTACTGCAACAGTGATTTAAACAAAGACCATAGTACAATTGTACAAAAGATTACAATAACTGTAGATGTTCAAACCAGTCACTTCGGCTATGCTGTCTCCCTCCCACCATCTCTTGGGCATACTTCTCAACCTCTTAGAACAAGAAATATGGACAAAGCCATAAATAATTGGGGGACAAAGGCCCCAAAATAGGGTCACTATTTAAATATTGCTCTTACAAACTTAGAAAGTTGGTAGAATAACAGATTTTGCATTAGCATAAATGTTCTGAAGGGAAGTCATAAAATGAAATGTCTGCCATTATTTTCTGACTTCAACCCTCAATGATTTTCCAATGATTTGGCAGAAAACTGAAGTTTTATGAGAAACAGACCAAAAATATGAGGCGCAAATCTGGGCATTCTGCAAAAATCTGTGCAGTTGAGATTTATGCTCCTGGGCATTTTAGGGTACGATCCATGCTTATTTCTGTCATTCCCCATCCTTACAAGTAAGGCCATGGGTCTGGATAGTTACTGGGATATCTCCCTTTTCTCCCTCCATCTTTTTCATCCATAATCTATTCTAACCTTTACAGCTATGTTATACATAACTGTCCATATCATTAGACTTTATATCGCTTGGCTGTATTTACTCCCTAGGTGATGTTTTCTAGAGGCGAGAAAACATATGTGGAGCTAGGCATATGCTGTATCACGGGGAAATGATCCTTAGCTTTTGAAGTTGGAGTAGATGCTGGTAACATCTAGTGGTGAAGTCCTAGTAGTAAGGCCTGCTATAGCAGTGATTTACTGGAACAACTTCTGATATAGTAAGCTTGTTGTACTTTATCCTTTCAAGTCTTGGTCTTTACAAGGTATACAGACATGAAGAACAATATAAGGGAAAAAAAAGCTTCAGTGCAAACATGGGTGTACGTAGGAGTTACATATTTGTAGTCAGCTCATGTACTGCTGCCCCCAAATGAGTAACTTTGCTTCCGTACTACCCCACCTTCTGCAATATGACCCCCAATCAGTTATGTAAACAAATAGTAAAACAAGATGTACATCTCTTCACAGTCAAAATGTGGCTTTTCCATAGATCACCACACAGAGTATATTTCTGTGTACAGTGTATTAATGCGCTTCACCTTAGTGTAGTTGTATGTTTAGCTGCTTTCAGTAGGCTGTCATAAAGCCACTCACCAGCTCATCTAAAACTCATTACTAGCTTTTATTACTAGTGTGCCACAGTCCACACAACATTTTTCTTCTGTCTCCACACCATCACACCTTCCTCTTGGGGTTCCCTCCCTTCATCTAAGGAGCCCATTCCTTTCTTTTAAAGAGCAAAAGTCAGACCCATTCATTACCTGATCAAAGTGAAAGCCCTACAACCCCTTTGTTCCTAGCCCGGAGTGGTAAACTAATAACCACTTTTTTTCCCCTTGAAGGTAAAGTCCAGTTTGTAGAGGAAGCTGTTTAGTCAAGATTTAGAGTACTGACCCACCCTTCCCTCTCTCACTGACTAACATCTTCCCTTAAGATATTATATATATATATATATATATATATATATATATATATATATATATAAACGTACACACACACACACACACACACACACACACACACACACACACACACACACACACACACACACACACACACAGTGAGATTTGTGTAGTGTCACACAGTTTCCCTTGGTTGCAATGCAGCATGGATGTTGTCCAACTTGCAGTGCTGTTCTCAAGAGCCCAACAGTCAGCACTATAGTAAGTTAGGCCATCTCTCCTCTCTGAGGTAATCAAGCTGGTGCTGGTCATTTAACTTCCACCTCCCTACTTAGCTCTTCAGCTTCCTGCATTTCTGCTTGAAAATTACTTATCTGAGGTGTAGTCTGGAACTTATCTGTCTGTGCCACAGGAGCTGGGCATAGTCCATATGTGCTCATCTATCCTAAAAGAGGTTCCCACTGTTGTCCCACAGCACTGTCTAATAAGGCCACTTCATTCTGAATAGCCTTAGGGAGGGAATAATGGAAAATGGTTGATGGATAGCCAAATATGTTGATGGTTGCAAACAGAGAAAACTATTATTTCACTAAAAGATGGTTCCCAAAAGCATACCTGGTGTGCAGAAGTAATAGGCTCATTCTTAATGTTAGTAAATGTGGCATCATGAAACTTGGTAAAAAGAACATGAATTATGATTATAAAATAAATGGTCAGATCATCACAAGTGATGCCATCATTAAAGACAGAGCAATGGCAGACAATTTAAATTTTCATCAGTGTTAAAATACCAAAGTCAAGAAAGCATGTTATGTAATCCACGTAATTCTAAAGGGCATGCCTAGTCACTTTAAGATAATCATTGAATCACTTCATATTTCACTGACGTGCCCCATTACTGAATACAGTATTATATTTTATAGGCTCTAAACTGCCCAAATGAAATAACTTAGAAAAGGTACAGTGATTCCTTGGCAGAAAAGTTGGAAGTCCTGTTCAGCAAGGCTTCAGGAACTGTTATTTTTTCTTAAAGGTTACTTAGAGGTGACCTGTTCATCGTATCTAAGGCCATGTCTGATACTAATCCAGTTATGTTTGACAGTGTATACCTGGAGTACATGATAGCAAGGAGCTAAATACTAAAAATAAAGAGCAGTTAAAAAAGTGACATGCATTGCACAATGCCTTCCAAAATTATGAAACAAGTTTTCTCTGTATACAATGTCTCCAACAATTGGATTATGGAATATGTTATGTCTCAGTAAGAAGCTTTATGTTGAGGAAAAGAAAAGATATCAACTTGGGATTATGGTAGTAAGTTTATTTCTTTTTTTTAAAACAAGTTTATTGTTTTTAACATACAAGAGAAATATCATAACAATTTTATACAAATAATTAAAATAGATATGATTATAACATTCAACAAAATAACCAAAGTATTTACAAAGACATCCACTACAATCAGATCAATTAATTAAACTAAAATACCATGCTATTGAAGTTAAGATTTTTTTAACAAGTTTTGTAAAGTATCCCAAACAATATAATAAGATGTTTTTCTAGTAGTTCTTGATTTTATTGTCATCAATTCCATATAGCACACTATAGTCATAACATTTTTAAATTCATTGAACGAAGGAGGTGTATCTGAAATCCAATTTCTGGTTATTATTTTTCTAGCCACTGCTAGAATAGACCATAACAAGGGAAGCTTAATCTTTTTAATACTTTGAGGTACAGGTGTGTTGAATAATATAAGAGATTTAGAAATAATGAAATTATCTGTAAAAAGAGCCTGCAAAAAATCATTGATTGACTGCCAATATTCTTTCAATTTTATACAGTCATAAAACATATGAGCCCAGTCAGCATTCATTTCTACATTACATCTTTTACATAGATTGTCTTTATTATTTATTTTATTCATCATCAAAGGTGTATAAAAGGATCTATGTAGAAATTCCCATGTAAAAAGTCTCCAGACAATGGAAGACGTAGTTTTATAGGCAGATTCCAATATATATTGTTTATCTTGTTGATTTGGTGGGTCACCATTAATGGAAGTGAAATAATTCCAGTAGGTATCTACACTGTAAAAAGTTTCTTGTCTGATAATTTTATGTATGTATGAAAGCTTACCTTTATCAGAAACTTTATGTTGTAAATTTAATATCAAGTAATCAATCAGTGTTGGAATAGATTCTTTAACTGTTATAGACATTAGATCAATTTTATTAATGAGATGTTGTCTAAAGGTCTGAACTTCTAACCAACAAGTTTCTCTTAGATCAAATTCTTGTTTTAAGAAATCTAGATTTTTAACTTTATTATCAGATAGCAACTGATACCAGTACTTTAGATCATTATCTGTAGCTAAATGAGTTCCTTCAGAAGTGGATGACAAAAGCATACCTCGAGTATACATTATAGGAAATATAATAAAATTCCATTCCTTATAGTTAGGATGCATGAATATAAAATTACGATAACTAATAATAATGTTTAATGGGTAACTAACTATATATTTAGGTGTAATAGGTGAAGTACAAAATTCTTTTAGTAACCATAGCATGGAGTTATTTACAATCATATTTTTATGTGTTAAGGAGATTTTCATGAAGTGAATACTAATTAGTTCCCAGTAATCTTTCCATTTTGCAACATATGACTGATCTATTAACAAAGTAATAACTTTTACAATAGAAGAGATAGTATATAAGTTAAAGTCTGGAAAAGAAATACCCCCTTGAGACCAGCTATTAGTATGTTTCTTTAATGCAATCCTAGGTCTATTAGGTGCCCATAGGAAATTTAACATTAGTGCATTTAATTTTTTTATAATTATTTTTGTAGGTGGGAGTATTATTGATTGTATTAAGTATAATATCTTGGGGAATATTATAATTTTAATAATTGTAAGTCTCTCTTCCATAGTAAAAAACATATTATTCCAGGTATTGAAAATATTTTGTATATTAAGAAGACAGGTATTATAATTATTATGTATAATAGATTTAATATCTTTAGTTAATATTATACCTAGATAAGTTATCTGACCTGAATTGGGTACATATTTAGTAAAATCACTAATGAGAACATTTTTCCGTGTATATATAGGTAGTATTTTAGTTTTTTCTTCATTGAATATTAGACCAGAAATACTTTTAAAATTCATCATTTTATCAAATAGAGACTGCATAGAAGAATTAGATCCTGCTGATGTAATTAGAACATCATCTGCAAAAAGTTGAATTTTAGATGTTGTATTTTCATCTATTTCAAATCCCTCTATATCAGTACTATTTCTGATCAGATTAGCCCAAGGCTCCATTATTAAAGTGAATGATAGTGGAGAGAGTGGACACCCTTGTTTTGTACCTTTGAAAATGGGTATTTTTTGTGAAACATATGTTCCTATCTTAATATAAGCCAATGCTCCTTTGTATAGATGCTCAATTAGATTTACAAATGCATCTGAGAAGTTTGTGCACTTCAGTAAGGTAAACAAGCAGTCCCAACTTACTGAATCAAATGCTGAACTTATATCGAGACTAATAAGTGTTAAATCTTTCTTTCTCCTATTTGCAAAATTAATTAATGTAAGAGTTCTCCTTATATTATCAAAAGTATTTCTATTTACAATGAAGCCTGTCTGATCTATATCTATAATGCCAGGGATGATTGTCTTCAATCTATCAGCAAAAATACTCATAAACATTTTATAATCAACATTAAGTAATGAAATGGGTCGATATGAAGTACATCTAGTTGGGTCTTTATTAGGTTTTAAAATTGGAAAAATAAATGTGTATTGCCAAGATGGGGGGGTTATTAGCTCAGTTTGGGCCAAAATAAAAACCTTATGTATTAATGAGTATGTACTTTTAGAAAGAATTTTATATATCCCTGGTATAATACCATAATTACCTGGTGCTTTGTTTGATTTAAGCTTGTTTATTTGTGTAACAACCTCTGTATATGAAATACTTTTATCCAATAGTTTAATCTGATGTTTATTAAGTTTTTTATTCATGTTTGTAGTTATAAATTCCTTTATTTTATCTTTAGGTTCCATGTTAATGTTATTATGATTAATTTTGTGAAAGTGATTTCTAAATTCATCTAGTATTTCTGGTAGACTAGAAACATTCTTCTTTTTCCTTAGAGAGAAAATTTCTTTGATATGATTTTGCTTATTCAACCTTTTGTTTTGTTTTTAAGTCTATGTAAGTATTTGGGGCTTATTGAGTAAGACAAAACTTGTATTTCTCTAAAGTTATTTTAACGTTATGAGTTAAAATTTCTTTGTATTTCTCATTTAGTTTGTTTATTTCTTCAATGACTTTCTTATCCATAATATTTTCTTTATTATTATGTTTATAAGAGTCTAATTTACTTTGAATATCTAACAATTCCTTATCCCAAGATTTCCTTTTATTATTATACCATCTGATACTTTGTCCATATAGATATGATTTTAAAGCATCCCATACATAAACAATGGAGACTTCAGGAGTATTATTTATGTCTAGAAAATGTTGTACTTCTGAAAGTATATATTCTTTATAGTCTTTTAGTTGAGTTAAGTATGCTGGTATCCTTTTGATCTGAATGTTGTAAGCATTTTTTATCATGAACTCAAAAACAATTGAATTATGATCAGATATAGGACATGAAATGATTTTAGAGTTAATTAATTCTGTTACCATCTGGTTAGAAATAAAGACTCTATCTATTTTTGAATAAGTTTTGTATCTGTTAGAAAAAAAGGTGTATGGTAATGATTTTGAGTCTATCTGATTATTAATATCATTTAAATGATAAGAATTAACAAAATCCTTTAAATGTTTTGCATTAGATGTAATTTTCCTTTTCCCTATAGTAGTAGTATAATTTTCATGTAGGATACAATTAAAGTCACCTGCCAAAATAATATCTCCTATAGAGAATGATATGATCTTATCAAGATGGTATTTCACTGTATTAATACCAATTCCAGGTATCCAATATACATTGATTAATGTATAAGTCTTCCCATTAATTTGTATTGTAACCATACAAAACATTCCTTTATCATCCTGATAAGACTTAATAGTTTTAGGAATAGGCATACTTTTATTCCATAAAATAGCCACTCCTCTTTTTTTCTGAGTGTGCTCTGAACTAACCAATACTGTATATTTATCTGCGGCTAATTTATCAATATCTTTTTTCAGGAGATGAGTTTCTTGAAGGAATACTAAGTTGGCCTTATGTAAATTAATGTATCTTATTAGGCTTGCCCTTTTACACGGATTATTCAGTCCATTAATGTTTAAAGAAATTCTTTTTAGAGAAGTCATTTGGCATTTTTAAAACATATAAAACTTATAATCAAAATAACAATTAACAAAATAAGTAATGTTATACCTCCTCCTTTAGGTGTACCTTTAGATATAGCTGTATTTATTGAATCTCTTATGGGATTTTGTATAAGATTCAATTTTGTTTGTAGTGACAATGAGTTTACAAAATGTATTGTGGATGTCAGAACTATATACATACAACAGTGAACAAAAGAAAATAATGTAAGGATTAAACCTTGCACCCAGCCTGGAGTTAAAAACTCCAACTTAGAGTAATACATACTACTCAAGTTAACCCCCTACCCTAAGCAGCAGTACCTCAGCTGCCACCTTATCAATTTAATACTAGTTATTATTAACTTAAATTAACAACTTTCAATTAGATTATCTGGTAAGACAAAGCTACACATTTGATAAATCAGCATCATATAAACAAATAGAAACTTTTAAAAACAATTCATACTGCTATGTACATCTATTTAATATAATACATTTATACTCAAATAGCATTCAAATAAACTTGATATTAGGAACCAAGAAGAGAAAAAGAAATAAAAGACGTGAGAGAGGGAGAGAGAGAAAAAAAAAGGAGGGCATATCTACATATTAATTTATTCAAAGTTTGTAAAAATAAGTTCTGGTGTTCATTTAAATCAATAACTTTGGCTATTATGGTTCAGACATTACATATATTAAGATGTACCTATTTTCTGTCATAGAAATGCAGTTAACAGCTTCCAAAAGACTTTAAATTACTTGTAGCAGAGCTTTTTTCTCATACTTATTATTGCCAGTAAAATAAAATATTATATTTATAAAAATTGTTATAAATCATACTGCATAGCTATGTAAATTCTCAAAAATACTTGCATTATTGTGAAGAAAGCCATCTGTATTTTGTATATCTGAACTGCTACTTTAAAATATGTCACATGACAACTTCTTCCAAAATAGAGTCATAAAGATATTTATGCTTGTCAGTCAGATAAATCAAATGAATTATAGCAAAGTATATGTTTAAATCATAAGTTTTTTACATACATTAATATGTTGCAGTCAAGTAAACTTTCAAAAGCACATATATAAATGTTTCACTTTCTATGCCTTCTAAAATATCACATTTGCTTACTATGAGATACTGAATCATTTAAAATCATTATAACTTTCATATTTTATAAATTATAACATGAATAAATAAGTAGTTATAAAAGATAACTCACATTTAAATGTTATTGAGTTTGTTTTCCATTGCAGAGTCGCAATTGCAGCAGTTCTACTTCCTGGTAGAGTGTTCTTCATGAATCTGCGATGTGTCAGTGTGAATTCAGGGGTCATAGTTCAAATCGACTGCTTTCAGCTTCTCTGCGTGAATTCTGAGTGTTGAAGCTTTTAAAACAACTCGAGGACACTATTCACGAGGTAACCCACATCCCAAATTGTCTCCCTTAACATTCTGGCGGGAATTTTGTTAAAAACAAGTGACTGACATTCATTTAGCAATATAAATGAAGCTAAACATAACAAAACCTTTGCAAAGTATTTTACAAGTAATTACAGCCTCTATGAAAGTGAAACTAAGCCCACAGTTATTAATATGTAATAGAACTAGTTATTTATGCCCCAATACAATTTTTATACAAATCTTATTATTTACTTTATCAATATGATCAAAAGCATGTGAATATATTAATATGAAAGAAAATAAAGAGAGAGAACAGAAAAGAAAAAAAGAGAGTAGAAAATAAAAAGAGAGTAAAAGAAAAGATAAAAAATGAAAAAGGAAGCTATAAAAAGTATTTACAGTGGAATATTACTTGCTGTTTATATTAATAAAGATGGATATGAAACATACTATTTACTATTATTTAGTTCTAATTACTATTAATTAAAGCATGACAAATTATTTGTGAACATGTTTAAGCAATATAATCAAGGAAGTATAATTAGCAATAGCATTTAAACAACATATATACTTTTTTACAAGGAATAAATAAGTTATTATTCCATTAATCATATTTTCATTACACTTCTTACCCTGCCCTCCCCCACCCCTTACCCACTGCATAATCTAAATAGAATGTCATTATTTAAAATAAAAAAAAAAGAAGAAAAAGGAAAAAAAATGTATCAAGTCCTTAGTTCTCTTTGTCAGAAAGAAAAACATATTGAATGATAGCTATTTATTAGTTCATCATATTTTTTTGACTGATAATGAAAAAACAGTTCTTTGTAAACCTTTTTCAGAAATATTTGTGCTTTCTGATAGCTATATTTAAAAGATTAATAGTGAAGAAAAAGAGAAAAAAAAAAAAAAAACATAGAACAAGTCATTTGTTTTTAGTCTCTTTTCTTCTCTGAAGTCTTCCATGAAGTTTCTGTTGCCAACCTCTTTAATGAAGGACTAGCCCATTCCATTTCCTCTATTTTATCCAAAATCTTATTTTTTTTGATAAACAGCAATGCAGAGTCTAAGTCATCAAAAATTTTAGGACCATCAGGAAGGAAGATTTTTAGCTTGGCAGGAAACAGAAGGTAGGTTTTAAACTGTGCTTTCTTAAGCTCCCTTATTAATGGCAGAAAAACTTTTCTTTTAGTTATTACCAAGGAAGAATAGTCATTGTCAAAACGCACAGTTGCCTCATTAATTTTAACAGGAGCTTTAGCCCAAGCAGATTTAAGAACCATCTCCTTATCAAAGATGATAGAAATCTAACTATAACTGATCTAGGATACTTTTTGTTAGAGTTAGTATTAGCTATAGATCTATGGGCTCTTTCGATACCAAAAGAAAAAGCTTCTGGCAAGTCTAAAGTTTTAGGGAGCCATGTTGTTAAAAAAGAAGTAATATTGTTACCTTCAATATTTTCTGGCAGTCCAAAAATCCTAATGTTATTAGCCTAGATCTATTTTCTAGGTCATCAAGCTTTGTTTGTAGATGTGTATTTTGTTTCAGCAAAACTCAATGTTGATTTCCTCTTCTTGGATTCTATTTTCCATGTCATTTACAGTCTCTTCTATGCCTGTAATCTGGGTCTTCTGTTGTTGCAAGTCTATATGTAACAAGTCTATTTGTTTTGTAGGTTTTCTATGAAGGTATCAATTTTAGTATCCAGTTTATCCATCTTAACAGTAAGTTGCTGGATTGTAGATATCAGAGACTGAAGTTCTTTCTTGATGCTGGAATCTTGAGAATTTGTCTTACTGGAACTCATTTCAAACAGAGAAACTGACAGGAAAATTTCCAAGGTGATTTCTGACAGGAATATTTTTTAAATTTTCTTTCTTTTTTAGATATTATTCAAGAAATAGATAAACCAAACATATTTAGAAAGAAAATTACTTCATAAATTAATTTTTAAAGTAATTATTTCCTGTCAGTGCAGTGAAATTGGTGGAGCTGAAGAAATCTGCTGCTATCCTGTGTTCATCCTTGGCCACGCCCCCCAATAAGTTTAAGTTTATTTCTTGAGGGCCAGCAGGTTGTAAGCTTGGCAGTTGAAACCCTTGAGCCTGTGACAGGCTTTTAGTTGTTGTGTTGGGAACTGAATATACAAACATATTGCCACCTTTGTAATTTCAGACATGCATGAACATGCACACACATTCTAATCTATAACTGCAGACTATTTCCATAGAATAAACACTGTTTAATAGGCAAACCTTAACTCAATTCTAGTCAAGTGAAAGAAATGATGACCATAGTAATACATGCACACAAACATACACACACACACACACACACACACACACACACACACTGTCTACAGTCTAGATTTACAATTGTATCCCCCCCCAAGAATAAGTATTTTCTGATGCTTGACTGATCAAGTGTAAAAAATTTATAAAATGTGACCAGACTGATGCATTTCTTCTAGGCTTCACACAGAAAACTATCGGATAAACTGGAATAAATTCTGATCATATTAAGGTATTTGATCTTGTTTCAGTCTCTCTCTCACGGTGTCATAAACACTCAGTGTAACTGGAGTTCCTGTAGCAATCTTGATCACTGTGTTTCTGAAGCCAAGAGCTCAGAAAACGAAAAGCCATTTAATTCCATGCAATTTAGTAAACATCTGTTCAAATGAATTAATTAGAATTGAGTTGTTAACTCCATGCAGTTTACTACACGCTTACCTAAAATGGATTATTCACATTTATTTTACATGTATTGAGTCAGTTCCATTGGCAGTTAGCATAGAGAATTAATGCACTGAGGAGTTAACAAACTGTTTCCTTCAGTTAAGGGTACAGGCTTTGATTCCCTCAACTTCCATTTGCTTAATGTGTTACTCTGAACAAGCTACTTAACCAAACTGTGCACTCAGATCACCACTGAAAAGGGACTTTTGCCCAATTAACAAATGTATTAAAGAAATAAAATATTTATTTTCTTCCACTTTGAAATTCCTTTGGCTGGCATCAGAATCATAAAAAGCAATTTGAAGAAGAGACAGAGATCTATATGGAAGGTTATGAAATAATAGCTTAATATGAGCACTGTTTGAATGTGCAAACCATGGATACTCAGTTCTTAAGTACTGAAAAAAAAGCATACTGCAATGGTTTTCACCATTTGGTCTCTGTACTGGAAAAATGCACGATTTCTTTTTGTAGGGAATTATTTTCTTTTAATAACTGACCTTACCTTCAAATATGCTTAGTGCTTACTGTCAATCATCTTCTAAATGATCCATGTTCATTTATAAAGTCATCTTATGGGAACATTATTTAATTACCAAATCAAAGAAACATAGTTAACAACTAACAATACGGGGGTCTAATGTGAAATATGTTTACAGTTTAAAATAATGCATTCCTTTTCTGAATTTTTTTCTTATCAAAACCAGCACCTGCTTCAGAGTACTGACTGAAAATCTTTGTTTTATGCTCAGGCTACTATATCTCTGTGAAGGTAAAGGGACTGGTAAATTGGTTGTTTAATGAACACATATCACTAATTTAACTGACAGGTCAGATCAAGAGTAAACACAAGTAAATAAAATCATGTAAAGGCTCATAAGTAACTGTTGCAGTTTGCAAAAAAAAAAAAAAAAAGATTCTGAATTGAGGTCTTTGGCTGAACAAGTTTGCTACAGACTTGAAAAGCCAATACATTTAGCAGTCTGATTGTACTAACACAGTGTATCCTCTCTGCTGTGCAGTAGTTGTTTAGTCATGAGAGATCAAAATAATGCATATAGCATCTTAGTACAAAATGTAAAGATTCTATAAAGTTGCTGTACCACAGCCACCACATACATATGTTCTGTGTCTTCTGTCTTGCTTTCTGTTCTGTTTCTCGTAACTCAAGCAACAAGCTGGATGTTAAACTATCTTGCTTCTGATATCACAAATAGCACTTCAGTACTAGCCAGGTTAGTCCAGCTCACATTGATTGCCCAGGCATTTGCTATGATTATCTTCACAGTTACAACTTCCTGGAAAATGTATATAGACACTTGCAAACAGAGTGAATGATATGTTTGAAACAGAAATGTGAGAACACCGTAATGAAGTACAAATCATATCTCTCAATTGTTTCTGATTTTGAATCATATTTTAGCACCATCACTCTTAAGCCCTCCTAAAACTGGTGACGTTTGGAGAAAAGGCGATGAATTACACTTAATAAATAATGACAGTAATTACAGACTTCTTTTACTTTTGAAATATATATATATATATATATATATATATATATATATATATATATATATGGGTTCCTATCAGTTCATCGAACTGTCATTACATCGACGCTCACCTCTTCGACACGAAAACATTGACTCTTCATATCATCGAAATGTCAGGTAAGCGATCCTCCCCCTCGCAGGACCCATGGTAGCACTTGTTTTTCTGCTACAACGCGTATGGTTCACGTCACTACCTACAATTTCCCTAGACAACGTTGTGATTTACTTCGCAATATAGCCAAATTCATTTTTTTCTAATTCTGTCAATGTTTCAATTTAATAGTGATCATATTTTAAAAGTGTCCCTAATTATTTCTGGATTTTTCTCTAGATTTAGATTTGTCCATGATTTGTTGAAAGCTATTGTGTAAATTATTGTATAATTTTATATAAAAATACTTGATTTTTTAATACTCTTACAAGAGGTTGCTTCTTCGTCCTAGTGCCAACTCCCCTCCACAAAGAAACTACTAAAATCAGTACAATGCATACACCTCACAATCCACTGTCAGAAAATAGCTTGAAACTACAGCAGAGCTCTCAGAAAGAAAGATAGTTTGCTTGGGTTTCACCATCTTCCTGTATTTGTCAGTCCTGGAGCACCAACACATAAGAGGAAGGTTCTGTCTAATTACAGAGAACTGGTATGATATAGTCAGAGGTAAATAGGTGAAAGAAGTAGTTTACACAGGCTATATATATATATATATATATATATATATATATATATATATATATATATATGTCTACTTTAAAACACCGACACGCAAAACACCGACGACGAGAACACCAAGACCGGAAGATCGACAACTGAGATGACCGACAGTTTAAAAGCAAAAAACTTTAAATGCCCGACAAACCACAATCCCGACAATCAACAAAACAAATACCTTTTCCGAAAAACACACACACAACACAAGCACAACAAAAAACTTACAAACCTACACTAAACCTTACATACACAACTACCTATGCACTAACCTTAACCCTAAGGTCCGTCACTATCGCACACTCACCTAAACCGCGCCCTAACCCTAACTCACTTAACCCGCCCCTAACCCTAAAGTCTGTCACTATTGCACACTTAGCTTAACATGTCGGTGTTCTCAGCGTCGGGCTTTTAAACTGTCGGGTCATCTCAGTTGTCGATCTTCCAGTCTTGGTGTTCTCGTCCTCGGTGTTTTGCGTGTCAGTGTTTTAAAGTAGACCCATATATATGTATATACACATACATACATGTACACACACACCAGAGAAGACCAGCTTCTAGCATATCTTCCTTTCAGAGGTAGCTATGGGAGTTTTGTTCATTGTCTTTTCTTGTTTGGAAGTAAAAATTGTTAACATCTGTGCCAGGCCTGACAAGCATTTAATTTCATAAGGAGGAAGAAGTTCTAGCTGTTCTTTTTTTTACCCTTCAAACTTTTCTTCCCATTGCATGAAATGCTTGGTTGGTATCCTTAAAATTGACAGTTAACTGTCTCCGTATCCCATTTCTCAAAACAAAATCTTCCTAAAAGTTTTACTAGTCTATTGCCACTATGTGTTTTTCTGATACCTGGCTTTTTTTTGTATCCAAAGTATTTAGCTCCAGTTTTGCCCACCTGAAGCTTTGAGGGATGCATACTTATCTTTACCTGGATGATTATGTGTTTCAAGCCCAGACTTGGGAAATTTTACAGTTGACAATACAAAAAAAATTTCCAATGCTTTCACACCTTGGAGAGATGTCTTCTTACTTGTTTTCAGGACTTACAAGGAGTTTAGTCTCGTGACCATTAATGCCTTGCCAATGCCCAGCCTCAGGCTGTACCCCATTTCTCAAGAAGGGCTAGGTCAGTCAGTCCCAGGCTAAATTTGTGGGTGCCTATCCAATTTTTCATGATCTGTTTGAGGTGTGATGATACACTGCACTACTTAACTGCAGGGAAGGTTTACTGCAGAGATGGGGAGGCACTGAATAATGACTCTCTCTCTCTCTGTCAAATTCAATTCTTCTGCTGGTGAAAATTTAGGACCTTGAGTCTGGTGCTTGAGGAGGTGTAAGACGTCTGGAGATGCAGGAGATCAAGTACAACAAGGTTTGTAATGACACAGAAGGCCAGCTACAGTTCTTCCATCACGATTATATACAATACTGATGGATAGAGCTTCTATTCTGTCATGGTAGCATGACCTTTAAGCTTGTAATCTGGTTAGGAATCTTTGGGACTTCTCTAGTTCTCTGATATGTCTAGTGTCATAGACCTGAAGTAGATTTCATGTTTGATGTGTAATGCTAAATATAAGCAAATGATGACTTAGAAGGGGATGATATACCTTTGGATAATAGTTGTCTTGAGTAGAAGGCTCTCTGTCTGCAGTTGTTACACGATGACCAACGGATAGGGAACTAACAATTCAAGCTGCAAGGTCCATGACTACATTTTTGTTTTGTTTTGTACTAAGATATTGTTTGAACTATAAGGTGAGAATTAATTCATGGAGAACTGCACAGGCTACACTGTGTATGGAAGTAACTGAGTTTGTGGAGAAATGTACCAGGCATCTTTATTTGTATTTAGTAAGTGAGTGTGGAAAGTAATCTAGAGGGTTTGAGAATTAGAGACAATTTTAGATCATTTTATTAAAAGCAGCAACCTGGGCCCCAGTGCTGCCCTTTGTAAATACCTGGTGCTTATTTGCAGATCAGGCAATGATGTGCTTTCAAAAAGCAGAAGAGTGTGGCTAGTTACAGTCACTACTCCAGCTGCATTCCAAGGCAGTGAATAACCAGACATTGCATATAGGGGTAAACCAATTCCCAAAAAGGAAGCACTAAGTCAAATTTTTGGGAAGAAAACGGTGATCCTAGGTCAACAGATCGTCACCCGACCACTGAAACCCTACTGCCTGCAGCATGACAATGCACAGGAAATGCACTTATAAACTGCCACCAGTCAATCAAAACTCTTGAAGTAGTTTGTCTCACAAGAAGGAAACCAAGATTTAATTCTAAAAGCTACTCAACTTAAA
This sequence comes from Protopterus annectens, assembly GCF_019279795.1. Classification (NCBI taxonomy): domain Eukaryota; kingdom Metazoa; phylum Chordata; order Ceratodontiformes; family Protopteridae; genus Protopterus; species Protopterus annectens. The sequence continues at coordinate 538,152,261 of NC_056741.1, forward strand.
CAGCAAAGTATAGTGCAGCTATTTACTGGAATTTATGACAATAGAAGCTAAAAGAACATTGCAAACATTTTTCAGTTGTTGTAGAATCAGAATGAACAACGTACTGATTCCAAGTAATATTGATAAAAACAGATAAAAATGACTTAATCAGATAAAAAAATAAAAACACTTATGTTGTATGGCCTGGAACAAGCTCAAACCTGCAGCAGACTGCACATGAAGGTGCAAATGTTTGGAAATAAAAGAAAGAAAAAAAAAAAAAACTCCTGAAGCTCAACAATCAATAGTAAACACGCTGAGCAACTGAAAATGAAATCTTGGAGAGTTAAGGAGTTTTGATTATAACAGGCAGACAACTTTTTTCCCAGTTGAAGAGTTAGAATGTACAAACCACTGATTAAAATAATACTCATAAAAACTAATAAAAGGACATACGTGGTGGTGCTGTGGTAGCGTTGTCGCCTCACAGTAAGATGTCCTGTTCGATTCTCAGCTAGAGCGTCTTCTGTGTGGAGACATGCGTGAATGGGCGTACCTTCATTGAAGGTTGTGCATCAGGGCTGGCAACTCGGCACGTAAAAATTTACTGCCAATCATTAGCGGACCGGAGTTCCGCTGTGGCGACCCCTAACCTAAACGGAAAAAGCTGAAAGACGCAACAACAACGACAAAGAAAAAAAAACATGCAATACCTATCCCGGTTGTTTGTCTTGGAACAAACTGAAATGATAGACTCACAAAAGTTTAAAAAACTGTTGAAACACAACTACCAAATGCAATGATACTACGCAAAATGTTTAAGATGGGAATAAGCCAGATGGAAGCATACTGACAATGCAATAAAAGTCAGCGGACATAATTCACTGCGTGTAGACTTGTCATCAAGTCAAGAAGTGGTGAATGAACACCCAAGAATAACAGCTACAGACAAATTAGTCTGAGTTCCATAATGAAGAACATATACACACCACTCAAGGGATCACTTTTGTAAAATAAATAGAATGTGTTGGAGGGATAAGTATGTATTACACAAAATACTACTTGTATGGAACCATCACCCACCCATATAAAGCAAACTACTTCTCTTAACTGTATTCATATGTGATTTGGACGAATGGATAGGTAACTACACTCACCTTTGGTTTAGCATCACCTGTCCCTCATGGGTAGGGGAAACATATACATGTCCCAACATCTCTAGTTATTCATATGTAAGATAGAAGGGCTAAAACCTATCATGGGAGCGTAAGGGTAGATTTCGTAAGATCCTCACAAATCAATAGCCTAGTGCATACCTGTGAACCTAAGAAAGTCAATTGAAAGCATTCTTTTGAACAGTTTCTAAAACTGCATCAGTTGACTTAACCCAGCACCACATACTTTTGTTTTTCTAACCTGTTCAAATTTTACACCTGCATATCTGATGCAATAGATTATGGCCTTCAGGTAAAGCACCTTGATATTTTAACAAGGCATTTGGTAGTATACCATATCATGACATTACAGATAGACTCTTGTCCTTCAGAACATATTCACATAGTTTTCTTCGGATTCTTCGGTGACTACTAGATTGTTTTGTGTATGCTTGGAAGTTAGCACCTTATAATTTTGACGGAGGGTTCAACAGGGATTTGTTTTTAACAAGGACATCAAATACATAAAATTTGTTAATGGTACAAATATTAGTTATGTTGTAACCAACTATGAAGAACAACTAATTCAGAAATATCTGGACAAGTTTTTAGTGTGATCAGTTAATAATATCACTGTATTTCAGTAAGAATAAGCCATTATGCTTTAAATTACATCATTATCAGTACAATGACTACTAGATGGATTAGGGTACATTGTGGATAATATTTTTTATTTAAACAAAATTCAATGTATGATGCATGCCGACATTATCTATTTATCAAATCTGTCTTAAAAGTGTTTTTTTTCCTCAAGAAAAAAGAAAAATATTTTCTTATTCCATTGAATGCAACACTAATTAGACTTATTATCAATTACAATTCAGTGTTTGTTCACATTCAGTCTATGAATTCAAAACATTAGAAAAAGGAAAAAAATATTTTACAGGAATAGCTGGTGTTAGGTCTTTAAATTATTGTACCAGTCTGAGGACACTTGGTGTATTTCCATTTACCATTTTTTTTTTGCTGTGGACACTTATTATGCTTAAGATTGCCCTTTCAAATCGCATGTAGATTGCTGACACAGGATCTGCTGCATATAAATCTCCAGGCAAACTTTTCCCCTTATCTGTTCTCTTATGGAATAAATAATTAATTTCTATAAGATCTTTAGAAATTCTAAATTTAAATAATCTTAAGAAAAAGACTTGAGGAGTCAAATCAGTAAAGGGAGACCAGTATACTCTAAATGAAGTTGCAAAGTGTACCATCTTAATGAGTAAGATGGTCCAAAGATAAGTTGTAAAGCTTGAACTCAGAGGTTAGGTCCCTGGGGGGGGGGGGGTCTCCAAGAAAAGATGAAAGGCAACCCTCCTGCAGGAATGGTGCCCAACCAGTCAATGTCACAACTCAGTTGTATCCTTCCATCAGAAACAAAGAATAGAAATAACCCCAGATCCAGGAAGTGAACTGAGCCCCAGCCACAGGCCTCAGCTCATACCAAAAAGCTTCAGCTATTGCCAGGAAGGTATTCATACAACTTCACGGTCATAAAGTATCATACATTTTGAAATCAGTGGGAGCCTTCTCCATGGCTCATGACCTCTCCTGACAGATATAAAAGAATTCTGCAGAATCTTGTGACAACAACACTGACCTGAACCAGCAAGGAGCTGGATAAAAGCTCAAATGCAAAACTCCTCTGTCCAGGTTAAGCATGTCACCCAGAATGAAAGGGGGCAATACTAGAGCCCTGTCTTGACCACAGAAATATGCTAAGAAGTGGAACTCAGGACCCCTATTAGGGAAAGAGTTGTGTACACCAGATAAACAAAAAAGGAACATTCTGCAAGAAGTACCTGACAGAATTTATTGATTGAATGCTTTCATTCATATTACAAGATCTTCATCAGGATAAAAGATGTCTCTGTAAAACAAGCTTAAATATGGTAACAAGTTAGGTACAGCAGAAAGTATTAATACTGCAAACTATCACACCTTTTTAAAACTGGAACAAGAGAAACATATTCATTCAAGCCAGGTAAAAAAAAAAACATCATAATTTTAAACAGTTTGCCATGACAATTCCCTACAAAGTAAACTAGTTTTCCAATTACCCCCTGATCTTGAATTTCATTTTCCAATATAAAAAAGAAAACGTTTTAAAGTCCTTTTAAAATGCTTACAAGAACAAGAGTGTTTAAACACAAAATTATTTTCATCACCATTTTAATGGAATGCAAAATGTTCATATATTCTTTTATTTAAGTTTCTCAAATTTTTCCAGTATAGCAACCAGTATATGCAGAACAGAGGGCCACATAGACCACTCCAATAGTATTGCAGCTATATCTGCCTTGACAAGGAATAACCCTGTGGTGATTCAGGATAACCAAGTGTAGCCCCTCAAAAATGTAACAACAGCCACTTAAGGCATCAACTGTGGTGCTCAATATCCCCAGGATAGGAGAACATGTTTCAGTCCACTAGTACTGTACTGATGATGTCAAAAAAGGCTGCAACAGGCATGTCTACAGCTGGTGGGGTTTGGCTTTATTGACCTGAATGTACCCATAAAGACTTAAAATCAAAAAGTCATGGGCATTCAGAGGCCATGTGTCTGAAACATTGCTGTGTCCATAAGGGATCAACATATATTTCACAAGTCTCCACTACTGGAGGTTTAAAGTATTACACAGTGGGGACACTAGCTTGGCTGGGACTTCCTTAAATTTTTACTGGCTAGGAAAACATGGGTCACAGACTGCATACCATATTCAAATTAGTCACTCAAAGGTTTAAAAATTGGCTCTAGGTAATTTGGGCACATTGACTGATGCTACCAATAATGGGCATAGATATTTCTCAGTGATAGGTGGGTTGAGGACCTAGTCTACTCTAAACTATGCCATGGATTCATATTAATGGTGGGAGTGGTCTATGTATTTCTATTAGCCAGTGTGTGCCCAACATAAAGCCTATCAGCCCTGGGATAATAAGTTATTGGTCATCTAGTGTCCAGTTGCCTGGTCTGGGTGTTTGGGATAGCTCTCTTTTGAGCGAACGCTGGAAGTAAAACCAGTCAGCCTGCCAAACATGATCTATGGATTGCTACTCTGAATATAGGTTGATTTACTGAATGCAGCTTGGAAGTGGATGGCATGATGTAAGGAGGAGGATGGAATCCTGTATATCCAGAATACAAGGTGAAAGGGCAGTGCAGGAAAGCCACTTGGCTTGGGATCCATAGCTACTACTCGGGGGGGGGGGGGCGGAGTAGAAATGGTGTGAGAATTGTGCTAAAGAGAGAGAATTGGTAATGGGCTCATGGCAGTCAGACTTCATTGTAAAGATAGGGTAGTATTCAAAATCTCACTGTGTACCCCACAGCAGGATTGTGATGGTGAGGGGAAAAAATTCATTCAGGTAGCAGTTTTAGGACATACTAGAGTAGGTCATTATACATACTAAAGTAGGTCAATATGAACTGATGCTGATAATGGGTGACCTGAATGCTCACATCACGACAGACGGAACAGGATATGAGCACTGCCTGAGTCCACATGTGTGGGACAACAGGAATAAAGAAACTGTCTGGCAAATGGTTTGATAGTAGCCCACATATGGCACAGCAAGAGAGAGAGAGCGAGAGTCACAAGACCACATACAAGAATGACCAGCATGCAACTCAGGTAGACTTCCTCCTAGTAATGAAAGGGCAATTGGGTAGAATCAGAGATTGCAAAGTCATTCCCAGTGAAAGAGTCAGACCACAGCATAAAGCACTGGTAGCTGCAGGCAGTTGTCAGAGAATAGTCTAAGATCAACAGAGACTAGGATGAAGATCTGGAAGATGACTAGCGCAAAAGCATAGAGTTCAAGGTAACACTTGGGGTTCTAGCACTTCAGGAAGAAGAGGAAATAGGTGAAGTCAAAAAAGAAAGGCAGCATCTCAAAACAACATATGTGAAGACTACAGGGCAGATATATGGCTGAACCAGGTACAAAAGTCTATGAAGTTTCAAAAGAAAGGAGGAGTCCTGGAAAAAGTGAGAGATATAAAGGGTAGACAAGGCTAAGAAGAAATACTAGTTGACTAACAAAGAGACTAAGAAAGCAATATGAATAACAAAGAAAAAGACATCATAGGCACTCTACTACCTTCTGAAAGTGACTCAACAGATGGCACAAAGCATCTCTATCAGGTGGCAAGACAAACACATAAATATAAAGGGGAGAGTAACCAGACACCATTCATAAGGGATGCCAGCAATAATCTGCTCACCAGTCCACAGGATATAAAATATAGATGGAAAGAGTACTTCCAGCAACTTCTGATTGAGGATACTCCATAGAAGCTGGACTGCCCCATACACAGCTTACAGTGAAAGAGGAGGAGCGCGCCCTAGAAGATGTAAAAACACTAAGGGAAATTAAGTCAGGGAAAACAGCTAGCTCAGATGAAGTCACAGCAGATATGTTGCATATGTTGAGTGAGTTAAGGAAGACATTTTTTACACTTAGTATTTGGACATTGGTTTGGTCTCCCTTAAGGGAAAGGAAGTGATGTAATTTGATCTACCGATCCACTCGGTGCTTAGGTTTTAAAAGTGGTAATTGCTTTACAGTTTCAGTTATGATGAAGTCTCTGTTTGAAAAGAAAGTGCTTAACCAATAAACTATTTCAAACTATTGATTGTTACTGGTGCACCTTGGAGTGGTTGTCCGATTGTGGTCAATGTAAAAAGATCCAAAGACATAAGTAAAAACAGTGTTTGGACTTACAGAGGTATTCCCAATGGGAGTGAGTTGCATCAGGGTTCAGCTTTGCACCCACTGCTATTAATGCTGGTGATTGACTACATTAGCAAGCAGGTAGGGGGGGACAAATCAACAAAGATGCTGTATGTGGATGATGTGTTCATACAATAAGAACTTCAGCAAATAGTAGGGGAATGGAATGCAAAACTGAAGGCATGTGTTGAAACTCAATACGGATAACCCAGTTGTCATGGCAGCAAAGGGGGAAATCAGAAGAAGCTGAAAATTATGATCAAAGGGAAAATAGTGGAACAGGCTAATAGCTTGAAGTATGTGGGAGCAGTAATTGAGGAGAAGGGGAAGTATGACTGAAGAAGCCAAAACTAGAATCATAGAGCTGCAGACAATGGGGAGAGTGTGTAAGTGGTAGTGACAAAAGAATGTCAAAGAAGCTGAAAAGTAAGATGTACAAAACAGTGGTGCGACCATTACTTCTGTATGGTACAGAAACTTTGGTAGTGAATGCAGAGCATTTGAGGCACAAGAGGTGAGGGAAATGAAGTGCCTGAGTGGGTTGTAGGATGCACACTGTGGGACAGATGAAGAAATAACATCAGAGCAGAAGCCAAAGTAGCTCTACTTGTAGATAAAGGCAAAGAGGACAGCTAATAGTGGTTCAGATATGTGCAAGACAGCAGAAGAATTGTTGAAGGAGACTGGGGAGCGAGACAAACCGAAGGCAGAAACAAGGACATCCAGGAAAGAGATGGATGGATTGCAAGACAGAAGTCCTGTAGCAGTCAGGTATGACTGACAAAGAAAACAGCAGAGTGGCACTGAATCAGGAGAGTTGGCAACAGTTAACCCAACACAGTGACTCATGTAGAAACTGGGAAAAAGAAAGGGTGTGGATGATGGTGATGACAAATGTAAAGGCAGCAAAGTACTGCTATTCTGATAATATATTTGCAAATCAAGATGATGAACCTGAATGAGGTAACTTAGCAGACTAGGCCAATTACATACATGTTAGAGAATTGCCCATTATCTGTGAAGCGTTTGCATTCACGCTTATTAATTTGATGTTCTTTAAATTTTTAAAGCCTTCCAAGGTTTATTCATTTATTTTTTTGAGTGGCACTCTGTTGCAGCAGGCTGGGACTGTATTTGCAAATGCTTTTACCAACTACATTCATGTGGGTGTCTGTACATCTGCAAAAAGGGGGAAAGCACTGTTTTCTTTGAGGGAATATACTCGCTCTCTAAAGGATAGTATACATAATAAAGGTCAGTGTTGTATTGAGCTCATCTACCACCTGGTGTCATGTCCCAGTCTGGTACTCCTTCACTAAGCTGAAGAGCAGTTGAGGACCACAAAAAAAAAAAAAAGCTTGAAACTGTATACTGTAGCAAGCCTTGCTGCAAATGTTATGATCACAATTACAGTACTGCCACTCATTTGTCATTGCAGGTGCTGCAATAAAGTCCCATATCAACAGTTGCTGATTGCACCACCTAGCACCTGTGGTGGCTGCTCCATTCGACTTGCTGTAGCTCCACTTTTGAAGTTGGACAGTGTCCTTTTATTATTTTAAAGATAGATGTAGCAGACAAAGGTGTTTATTTATTTGCACATTTGTGGCTGTTAAATGACAGTATATGCCACCCTTTCCAGGCACCATCTGGGCCAATGTGACACAATTACATTATGAAGTTTAGTTGATTGTTACATAGTAAGAGCTGTAATTCCCAAAGTATCAGTCAACACATTTACAAGGGTGGCATATACTATCATTTAACAGCCACAATTCAATCAGTCTCATATTGTAAAACTTGACAAAAAGATAAAAGGGGTAGAAAAGAAAAAGAAAGAGTCGTACCACTGTACACAGTGCATTTAGAAAAAGAAAGAGTCGTAGCACTGTACACAGTGCATTTAGAAAAAGAAAGAGTCGTACCACTATACACAGTGTATTTAGAAAAAGAAAGAGTCGTAGCACTGTACACAGTGCATTTAGAAAAAGAAAGAGTCGTACCACTGTACACAGTGCATTTAGAAAAAGAAAGAGTTGTACCACTGTACACAGTGCATTTAGAAAAAGAAAGAGTCGTACCAGTGTACACAGTGCATTTAGAAAAAGAAAGAGTCGTACCACTGTACACAGTGCATTTAGAAAAAGAAAGAGTCGTACCACTGTACACAGTGCATTTAGAAAAAGAAAGAGTCATACCACTGTACACAGTGCATTTAGAAAAAGAAAGAGTCGTACCACTGTACACAGTGCATTTAGAAAAAGAAAGAGTCGTACCCCTGTACACAGTGCATTTAGAAAATGAAAGAGTCATACCACTGTACACAGTGCATTTAGAAAAAGAAAGAGTTGTAGCACTGTACACAGTGCATTTAGAAAAAGAAAGAGTCGTACCCCTGTACACAGTGCATTTAGAAAAAGAAAGAGTCGTATCCCTGTACACAGTGCATTTAGAAAAAGAAAGAGTCGTACCCCTTTACACAGTGCATTTAGAAAAAGAAAGGATCGTACCACTATACACAGTGCATTTAGAAAAAGAAAGAGTCGTACCAGTGTACACAGTGCATTTAGAAAAAGAAAGAGTCGTACCACTGTACACAGTGCATTTAGAAAAAGAAAGAGTCGTACCACTGTACACGGTGCATTTAGAAAAAGAAAGAGTCGTACCACTGTACACAGTGCATTTAGAAAAAGAAAGAGTCGTAGCACTGTACACAGTGCATTTAGAAAAAGAAAGAGTCGTACCCCTGTACACAGTGCATTTAGAAAATGAAAGAGTCATACCACTGTACACAGTGCATTTAGAAAAAGAAAGAGTCGTAGCACTGTACACAGTGCATTTAGAAAAAGAAAGAGTCGTATCCCTGTACACAGTGCATTTAGAAAAAGAAAGAGTCGTACCCCTGTACACAGTGCATTTAGAAAAAGAAAGGATCGTACCACTGTACACAGTGCATTTAGAAAAAGAAAGAGTCGTACCACTGTACACAGTGCATTTAGAAAAAGAAAGAGTTGTACCAGTGCACACACTGGATTTAGACCACATAAGAGTTATCTGACAACATGTGAAGTAGTATTTTCGACACTTCTCTCCAGTGCATTATTTTTTAAATAAACTTAGCAGATAGCTTGTACACATTTAAATACTTCAGGGCAACCAGTGCAAATTTAGAAAGAGTTAATTTGTAAATCATAATCCATTTTATTATAATATAGAACTATAATAATGCAGGAATTAGTGCAATTAGCAATATCAAATTCTCATTGCTGGATGTGTTAATACCACAGTTCAAGCACAGCTTGTTGCAAGGACAAGAACTGAAATAATTGATCAGCCTAATCTCAAACTCAACAGCTGACAGTGCTCTTACTTTGACCCCCTTTAATCATCCTGAGTTTGGAAAGGAGGACAAATACTTCCTAATTTCCATGCTATAAACAATAAAGGACCAAATTCCAGCAAAAACAAATGACCTACCAACAAAAATCATAGACAATACTCCACAATCATTTCCACTGGTGTTTTTGTCCTAACTTTTCACTTAAACATATAACAGTAAAAGATAACAAAAAGCTTTTAAACAAATTAGACAAAACCCTGGGAGCTAAATTTAGTAAACTCACCCTAACTTTATGAAGGATGACAGACTAATAATAGAAGAATAATTGGGAGCATACCATAGATATTTTGTGGGTACCCTTGCATGGGATACAGCATTTCTTAGGCTCATAGGTATGTACTAGACTAATGACCCCAGGGCCTATTTAAGTGTAGACATGCATCCAAAATCTATGACAAGATCGTTCACTCTTGATAAAGTGTCAGCAGGGGGCTTGGGAGATGAAACATTTACTACAGGGGCCTGGGAGATGAGCCTTTTTATAGGCTGTCTGTGTCCATTAGAGACAGATGCCAAACCAGGGATGAATTTCCTGTTCTCATCCAGTTGTCCAACTGATACTTAAATTGGGTTAGGGAGAAATTCTGCTTCATGTGGCTCTAGATCCTGTTCTAGAGAAGGGGTAGTCTCTGAAATATGTACATGTCTGTCCAGCAAGTAATATTTATATCACAGGCAAGGTTTAAGTCTTAAGAATGAGTAATTCTATTTGTTTTGATATGCAAGAGGTCCATCAGAGTGGGTCCAAAAATGTCATGTGTCAGACATAGATCTCCCCTCGACAGCCAGTAGGAGACAGAATACAGGGACAGGGCTTTGAGGTGATCTGCATAGGACATGTTACACCCTGTCTTCTTTTAGTGAGTAACCTCTGTGGACGTTCTAATTGTTGGATCTCTCTGGTTAGGTACATATCAAACAGGACATTGTACTTGATGACAGGTCTGATGATTGCTGAATATAGTGCAACAATGACCTCCTTGGAGCTAGATGTTATACCTTTGTTTATAAGTTGCACAAATATAGAATGATTTCTTCACTACTACAGGCACATGATGGTTATGGTCAAAGGCTAAATTACTGTCTATGTGTGTTCCCAAGTCCCTGACTACTCGGCCGACTCTTAGGGATGTGTTGTCAATCTGATAGTTATCAGGGATGGATGCCATCCCAAAGGATACTATTATGCAATTCTTGGCATTTAGTTTTAGCTCATGACTCTGACACAAGTTATTCATCTGTGTCATCCCTTCCTGGAAACATTAGTGTTGACTGGGGATTATATGACTGCTCCTAATTTTTAATCAGTTGCAAATTTAGTCTGCCAGAGGCTCGTGACATTGGCCTTTACATCAAAGAAGTAAATGCCAATAAGGAGCAGTTCTAGTACTGATCCCTGAGGCACTCCACTTGAGACTGGCCTCTTTGTAGAGATGTACTCCCCAGGTCTAGCTTCTTGGGTCCTGTCAGTGAGCCAACTGGCTATCCTCTGGGTGATGTAAGGGTTTATACCTAACCTCTTGAGTTTTTCAACAATACCTGAATAGGGTATTGTGTCAAATGCCTTGGCCAGGTCAAGGTAGGAAGTGTGAACTGCTTTGCCTTCATCCATTGCTTTGGTGATCTTCTCAAGGAAATTCACCAGGTCGAGTACATAACCTGCCCTTTATGAAACCAAATTGGGTTTGGTCTGGTGTCTGGAGGTTTCCTCTGTCATTATTGATCATTTCCATGATAATTCTTTCCATGACTTTGCATATGAGGCCAGTGAGACCTATGGGTCTATAGTTTTCAGAGTCTGAAGATGGCTCACCTCTGTGCAGAGGGATGACTTTTGCTGCTCTCCATTCATGTGCTCACCTTTGTGCAGAGGGATGACTTTTGCTGTTCTCCATTCATGAGGCATGAAGCTTATTTGGAGACCATGGTTAAATAGTGATTCCAGATGACCTGGTCATGTTTTATGCTATTTAGAATGCAGTCTAGGATATTGTCTGAGCCCATTGATGCAGTGTTCTTGGCCTTAGACAGAGTACTGAGGACCTGTTCCCTAGTAATAGTAGGGGGAGTTATATTCAATAGTATTTCCTGAGAGGATGTTGAGAGAGAGAGAGAGATAGAGCGAGAGAGGGAGAGAAGAGTAAAGTTACGGATGAACTTGCCTAATAGTAGGTTTGCTACATCCTCTGGCTCAGTATAGGTGGCTCTGTTAACAATGAGCTCTGCTCACAATTATGTATTGACTTTGAGGTTGCTGGCATAGCTAAGAATGCCTTGTAGTTGTCCTTCAACTGGAAGGCAACATTTAACTCAAATTTGGCTTTAGTAAACTTTATCTTCTGAGTTGTTTAGTTTGCTGAGAGTGCTTTTATCCTGCTGGGTGCTACACCTCCTAATTTTTGCCATGATTTTCTTCCTTCTGTTGTATAGCCTATTGATGTTGTGATTCCACTAGGATGTTTTTTTTTTTTTTAGTTAGTTTTCCTGGTGGGTAGAGATGCCTCTGTGCAGCAATTAACATGCTTGTATAGTGTTTCTGTGAACAGTCCTGCATAGGTAGTAGTGTTCTCAGGGTTTATGGGGGATTGAAATTTTGCCAGGATATCCCTTAATAGTAGGAAGTCAGCCTTTGAGTAGTTTCTGAATATTTCATGGTTAGCTGGGGTTCTGGGTTTTATTTTTACTTCAGAAGAGAGCATTTTGGTGTCTGACCTTAACAGCAATGAGATTACACTAGGTGGTGTGCAGCTCTCTCCCATATTATTGAGGACCAGATCCAGTATGTTTGCACCCCCTGGTCAGCATATTGACAGTCTGCTTCAGGGAGTTTGTATTTACAAACTCCAGGAATCTCTGTGCCTGCACATTTGCTGTCATATATGATTCCCATTTAATAGTGGGATAATTAACGTTTCCTATGCATATAGTATTGGGTTGTATGTTGGGTATTTCCAGTAAGTGTAACTATGTGTTATGGGTTTTCTGGGTCATAGAGGGGACCTATAGCTTGCAAGGAAGTGGTACTGGATTTTGCCTATGGTGATTTGAACTTGGAGAAGCTCAAGCACACCATCTGGCTTGATCAGCCTTGAGGTGTATTTATTTTTAATGTAAATCAAGTAATCTTCACCTTTAGTCCCTGTCTGTATGGTAGCCTGTCTAAATGTGTGGAAGGCATTATATATCTCTGCGGCTTTAAACCATGTCTCAGTATCAGTACAGACAGAGAGCTTGTAGAGAGTGGAGTTTCTTGTTTAGTCTCCTAGTACTGAGCAGTAGCACCTTTAGATTTTCTTGGTTTTGATTTGCTATGTTGCAAGTATTTTCAGATTGATCTGGCCTAAAAAATGCACTATGGGGGAGGACAACATTTTAGCTAATATTCGAAAGCCTAGAGAGGAGAGGTCAGACCATCCCTGTCAAAGCAGTGTGGTCTGTTGACCATATCCTGTCATCCTGACAAATATTGCACCCCCTTAGAATGACTTTAGAAACTAAGCTAATTGTTAAAGTCAGTCATTTTCTGTTCATATTGTGGCATCATCTTTGGAGAAAGTAAAATGCTGCTCAGTGCTAGTCTCATACCAGCCTGGGACAAAAAGTCAAAGAGCTACATGATGTCTCTCTTCGTATAGTCTGTGGAGCTACATGTTAGGTCATTTACACCCACATGGATTATGACTGAGTCATACTGTTTTTTGTGATCCAGTGACCTGACTGCAGGCATGATAAAATGGATCCTGGCCCCTAAAAGTTAACTTACCGTAACTTGCTCCTTACTCAGCTTGGTGAAAGAGACGTGTGTCTTACAATGGAGTCTCCAATGACCAGAATGCTGGATTGTGTGGTGGCTTGCCTTATGGGCTTAGAAGTAGAGGCTCCAAGAGATGTGGATGTATGTGTTGATGTGGGTGTTGTTTTGAAAGAGTGTATTTGGGGCTGTTGAGCACATTTGTTATGTGTACTTCATCTTGCAGGCCTTTGGGGTTTAGGAAGGTTACATTTAAGTGCCTCAGCATATATGGGTCCATGTGTCTGCTTTGTACTGTGGCAGGTGCAGTGTGTGTACTATTGACAACTTGTTTGACATTAACACTGCTTTTATGTAAGAGCTTTACCTCCAGTGACATTGTATAAATACACCTCTAACATATCTTATCAGTTTGTTTGAGAATTAGCTGGTTATTAGTAAACATGAGGCAATTTTTACATTGCCTCAGGATGCCATACTCACCAAGCTGGTAAAAGAGAGAGTGGGAAAGTTCATGTTAATGGCAATGGGCACTTTTTTATTGATTAGACCTACATATTCCTCAAACCAATACCATTGGTTCCTTCCAGAAGAAAAACAATCAGTAGAATTACTCCCAATACTAACACCCTCTATAGTTTACCACCCAAGACTCACTCTCAAGCTGTCCTACTCTTAGCCCTCTATAATTATCACATTGCTTCTCTACAACCACAAACCAGTACCCTCCTAACATTTTCTAATCCTAATTTACAACAAAGATGAAACCCAAATTAAATAAAATTGCCCTAAGATTATTTTACTATTTCTCCTCACTCTTCTAACCTTCATCACCAATGATCAAATCTACTTCCTTCAAATAGAACTTCAACCATTCCTCACAAAGAATATCAACATATACCCAGGCTGTCTTTCTCCATAACATCCTGTCTCTACAAATAAACTACATCTGATTTATTTATCTATAAATATCTCAAAACTAAGTATCCAAATTTACGATCAAATACCAAACCAGGACCAAAATATAACTGGCCACACTCTTCCCTCTGTAAAATATCAATTCAAAATATTTAGTTGAGATATTCACCCCAACTCATTTCCCACTGTTTATAAAACCATCACTTCCAACTCCAAAATAAACCAGTCATCTAATACCTTTCAACAAAAAAACACAACCCAAACTCTCCTTACTAAATACGAACCTAAGAAGTATGTGCAATAAGATCCATGACATACTTGCCTACCTTGCCACACACACTCCTGATATAGTCATAGCTACTAATACCTGGTTAAAAATGAAATAAAGGATAATGAGGTCATCTCCTAAGATACAACATACTCAGGCATGACAGAAAAAACAAGGGTGCAGGTGGTGTAGCAATCATCTGTAAAAATTCCTTAACCATCACCTTACTTCTACAGGAACTACGCAAATTTAACAATGCTGAACTTCTAGTAACACTTCTAAAAATCAACAATAGGAACTCTATTGTGTTTAACAATTTATATACCACCAGGGAATAACATTGATACTGCTGAAAACACTGTGTAGCAGATATCCCAATAAATTAACCATGAAACTGTAGTACTTGGAGACTTAAATATAGACTGGCAACTCATAAATTCCACTAGAGCCACTGAATCCAAAAACTTATACAACTTCGAACAATTAATAACGGCACCCACTTGAATCAATAAAACATCACGGAAACACTCAACATTAGACTGAATTCTTAAAAACAAACCAGACAAACTGACAAAAGTTGGTAACAAATCTACTCATTCTTTCAATCATTTGCTACATGTATCCCTCAGGGCTCTATCCTAGGTCCTCTCCTATTTAATATATTTATTAATAACCTCCACACCTTCACTCACCATGCTAGTTTAATTCAGTATGCAGGTGATTCAACATTAATACATGCGGCCTCAACAATAAATAAGTTTCAAGACATTACACAAAAACCTTTCTCCTCTGTAGAAACCTGGCTCAAAGAATCAAACTTCCTACTCAACCCGAGGAAAACTAAGTTAATGCTTTTTACCTCAAAAATTTGCCAAAATCAAAAGCAATCTTTTACCATAAAGTCAGCAAATGATACTGTCATTGAAACTGTAACTCACAGTAAACTTCTAGACATTACAATAGATGACAATCTCAAATATTACCAGCATATACCGGGCGTACCTTCGTTGAAGGTTGTGGGTCAGGCCTGGCAAGCCGGTACGTAAAAATCAACTTCCAATCATTAGTGGACCGGAGTTCCGCTGTGGCGACCCCTAACCGGGAAAAGCCGAAAGACACAAACAAACAAACTGCACACCATTAAATCTACACACCAGAAACAAGGTTCCCTTTATAGGATCAATGGATTCCTTACAGATACTGCAAGAAAAACTCTAGCCACAACCTTCTTATTGCCAACTCTCTTCTTAAAAAACAAACAATAATCAAAGAAAGAAAGAAACTTGCCTCCTGCTACAATAAAATAGCTAAATTTGTTATCAATCTCCCTCACAGGGCCCACCATTGTCATAGCTTAAAGCAATGAAACTGTCTTGAACTGCATTACTACCTAACATGCCCAACCGCTCACACCACTGCAAAGCTATGAGAAACCTGTCCTGGCTTGAATTTTACTACTATCTCTATTATACTCAATTAACATTTGCTCATAAGTGAATTTTCAAACCTGATAGCTGCCCCACACTCCAGTCTGTCTTACACACATACATCCCAACTAGAATGCTCTGCTCCTCAGAAAGGAACCTTTTAAATGTAGCTAAACCCAACAAAAGAGCAGGACAATGCCTATATTCATATAACATTGTCAAACTATGAAACAGCCTCCCCTCATATATTACTCAACTTGACTCCCTAACAGCCTTTAAAACTGCAATAAAAACCCACTTCTTAAATAATCCCAGTTATACCTGTGAAATATCCTTAACTTCAGACACTTAACTACTCAGATTCTGCTTTCAACCCTCTCTGATATAATTTTTCTTCCTCCTCTAAATCGCTGTTTCTCCTACCTATGATATGTATCAATTTTACTGTTTTATGATTAATCTCTTGTGGATTGAAAGTATGTTATACTATACTAAAAGTATGTTATTAAGTATCCATACATATCTCTTTCATTTTGTATTTGTTCTGTACAATATTTGATTAACTGTGCAGCTCTTCTCCCTGGGCCTCCACCGAAAATGGGTTTCTGGCCCAGTGGACTTTCCCGGTCAACAAATGTCAAATAAATAATAAAAATAAATAAATATTCACAGCTAACTACAGCACACGAGCTCATTCAGCATCCAGAAGAATGCTCAGCACTACAAAACTTGCTACTGCCCTACTTGTCCAGTAAGGGACTTCTGTTCTAGTAACAAATTCTTACTACTCACAAGTAGGAGACTCATGCTACTCCCATTACATTGCTAAACTCTGGAATAGTACCCCCACACAAATAAAATTATCTGAGAAACTCAATAGTTTTAAACCATTACTTAACAACATCTTAACCAATCCTGGTCCTACACATGCTCATCACCAGGTTAAACAACAATGTGAAGTATTCAGTGTAAAGTAAACCAAGAAACAAAAACACTGAATATTGAAGGGCTGCCACTCTTTAAAGGAAACACCAAGGCATATTTTATTAATTCCACACCACACAAAAACAGTAAGCCCAAAAATGTAAAAGATACAGTTCCAAATGAAATTAAACTTTTTAATAAATCACTGTGTTTTTTCATCACAGTATAGGCTTCATCAGATAATACAGGAAATAATATAATTAGTTACTTAAATACCTTTCAAAATTTTAAACCATCTAATAAACAAACCAGGATATAATGTCTCTCATTAGAGTGCTTTACATATACATTATGTGCCTAATAAATATGGATCTGAATATGAATCTTCTTAGGCTAGGCTTATATAGGCTCCAGGGCCGTAAGCCACTAGTACACACCTATGAGCCTTTAATAGTTGGAGAAGGAAAGTAATGTTAAAAACTGTCAATGAAAATCATAGCAATCATAAAAACCTACCCTCCATATTATATACAAATGGGTAATATTGTATGCATATCATCTCAAAATTCTTAAAAACTTCAATAAATATTAGATTAAAATATATAAATATGTAAATATATACTCTAGGTTAGGGATATTACTTAACCAATAACACCATCTAGTGGATAAATGCTTTAAATAACATTTATAAAATACAAACCATGTAAAACCAGAATTGGACCTTATTAAATAGACATTATCCATAAACAAATAAAAAACAATAAACAATAAATATAAAAGAGTTCTATAATCTAGCTGCCCTAAGTTTTAACACTGGTGCAAGGGAAAACGCATCATTAATACCGGGATAATTATTGGCCTGTAAAATTATCTGCCAATATAACTCCCCGTACTCAACTTTTGTTTCCCACACACCACCCCTCAAGTCCTCTGCAATTTCCTCTATTATAAAAAACTCGAACCTAGCAGAAACACACGTTAAGCTATGTTTATACAGGACATTATTCTGATTTCCATTCCATATAGCATTCATATGTTCTTTTCTTTAACTTTCTTTCGTTTTTTGCGATATAAAATGCACTACTTCTCACATGTTGCAATATATATTACCCCATAAGTGTCACGTGTTGTAAGTTTTCTCTGTAATGTTTTCCCTGTAATATATCTATCCCTTGATTCATTATACTCTCTGTATTGCTAATATATGGACACTGGTTACACATACCACACCTATATGTGCCTCTTTTTATTAAATGTTTTTTTTATTCCTATGTGTTTCTAATAAAGCCTTAATATTATTTCATTTTGTAAATATACATTTCAAAGGCTTCTTAAAGTTTAAACAAAGTCTGATAAACTAGCAAATTTTGCCCATTCTTTCTCTAGAGTCTGTTTAATAACATCTGAATCTACATAAAAATCTGTTACAAAAACACATTCATAATCCACATTCTCCTTTAAGGTGTTATTCAAGAGTATTTATATCTTCTGTCTTATTTGGAACCTCATAACCTTTGCCTAAAATTGGGGTGAATCTATTTTTTCGACCTTCTACTACTTCATTCTTGACAGTGTTTAACAATTCCTTCGGATAACCCCTTTCCAAAAATATATTTAAAAGTTGTTCACATTCATCTTTAAACTCATTTTCCTCAGACGTCATTCTAGAAATTCTTACAAATTGTCCCTTAATGATACTCGTTTTTGATGGAAAGGATGAGCACTGATATAGTGAAGAAAATAATTTGAATATGTATTTTTCCTATATATTTTGGACCCAAAACTACCTGAATCTTTATATATATTTACATCCAAATAGTTACTCTCATTATATTTAATGGGTCTATATTAGAACTTCGAATATTCTAATATTGACCCCCTATTCACCGAAAGCTGAAAACATCGAACATAAAGAACAGCAAATTTTTTCCTAGGGAAAAATTTGCTGTTCCAAAACACATACACACAACACAAGCACACCAAACAAACAGCAATCCACACACATACACCTAAAATCTTACACCTAACCCTACACTAAACTATACACACACCACTTACTATCCACTTACCTTAACCCAAACCCTAAGGTCCATCACTATCGCACACTCACCTCACCCTAACCCTAACTCACCTACCCCGCCCTAACCCTCATGTCCACACAATCGCACACTTACCCGACCCGCACCCTAACTCACCTAACCCACCTAAACCCTCACGTCCACACAATCGCACACATACCTAACTAGCGCCCTAGCCCTAACTCACCTAACCCACCCTAACCTTCACGTCCACACAATCGCACACATACCTAACCCGCACCCTAACCCTAACTAACCTAACCTACACTCAATCGCACACTTACCTGAACCTGACCCGTAACTTTCCACCACAGTGCTGAAAATACTGAAGCAACAGAAATGGACAACTGAATTCTTTCCCTAGGAAAAAAATCGGTTTTCTGTTGCTTCGATATTTTCAGCTTTCGCTGAATAGTGGTCAATATTAGAACATTCGAAGTTTTGAAACTGCGATGTTCTAATATAGACCCTATTTAATCTCATGTGTAAATTGCAAAAAATCAGTAGATTCAGTACTATATTGCAGAAATGTGTTAAATTTTTCTATAGTATCCATCCAGAATATACATATATCATCCAAGAAACATTTATATAATACCCAACATTCACAGAATGGAACACTTATAATATACTTCCTCTCCCATGTTGCCAGTACTAAATTTGCATACAATGGGGGCATCTAGCTCCCATGGCCACCCCACTTTTTTGATGAAAGAATTCACCTTGAAAGTAGATAAAATTGTTTTTCAAAATTAATTCCATCAAATGAAGGAGTAAGTAAACCTGATTTTCTATTAATGATCCAGGGAACCTTAAAGCTTCTTCATACCAATCTAAACCCTGTTCAATGGGGTATTGATCCAAACAGATCCACTATGTCAATAGTTATAAATATAATTCTTTTATCAAATAGGTCTTGTTTTATGTCCCTTAAAAGGTCCCATGAATCTTTCAAAAAATTAGGACCCTTCGTAACAAGTTCCTTGAGTTTACCATCTACAAACCTAGCTGAGGGGGATATAACTGAACCTTCTGCTGCCACATTAGGGCGCAATGGTGGATCCAAAACATTTTTGTGGACCTTTGGGATCCCAAAAATCGAAGGTATTCTAGGTTTACTGTTATGTAAAAATTCAAACATTTGTATGTCTATCAAACCCTCTAATAAATCATAGACTAGGAGGTATAGCTGTCTATATGCAATATTTATCTCATTAATAGATATTCTGCAATATTTCCTTTCATCCTGTAAAATATCAAACATTTTGGCCTCGTAGGTAATATTGTTTGTCAGGACCATACCTCTCCCCTTATCTGGTTTCATGACCCTAAGATCCCTATTATTTCTTAATTCATCTAAAAGTTCTCTTTTCTCTTTGGATAGGTTTGAACAAACATTGCTCTTCTTTAAATTCTCCCATAATTCATTCTCAACCATGACTTCAAAATGTTTTAATTGTAGATGTAGAGGCAGATTAAAAACACTTTTTTTCTTTAAATTTTGTTCTTCATGTGCAGGACAATTTGTTTTCAAAAATCAATTCTAAATTCTTCTTCCTAATGAACATTTTTAAATCTATAATCAATCTACTTTTATCAAATTTCTTCTTGGGAACAAAATTCATACCCTTAGAAAACAAAATGAAGTAGGATTCCCCCACTTCCACATCACTGTAGTTGAATATGTTATAGTTATTTCAGGATAACTTGACCTGTTCCAAACCAATATTCGAGGGGGTATCCTGTGTCTCCTCGTAGTGAATAGGCCTCACTGAAATCCCCTCCTGCCACTCCCCCTCCATCCGGTCTGCTGATACGCAACATATACTTTGTTCTGTATTCTCTCGGACCTCTGGACGGGGGATACTCTAAAGGGTCATTTATATCAGGGGGATTTCTATCATCACATTCAGCATTACTTCTCATATCACCTTGACTAACCCCGTTATGATCCTGCCTGTTCATCTTCCCACGTCTTCCTAACCAATAGCCATTAAACATTTTGGGTTTAGGGTAGCTAATTTTATTTTCATATTCATATCTATCCCTTTATATTTTCCTTGTCATCCGATTTAAAATATTACCACATTTATTGTCTATTTCTCTTCTCAAATAAAAATATTTCTTCCTTTCCTCCTCCACTGTAAATAATAAATCATTTATAATATTGTTATGAATAACATCAATATGTTCCATTAAATTTTTTATCTCATTTTCATTATTTTTAACAATTGCCTTTATTAAGTCAAAACCCCAACCATCAAACATTCTTAATAAATCTTTATGGTATTCTGAACCCTCTCTTACATTGTTGGGGAACTTCCAGACATGCAGTCCTTTAAGCACTATACCCATATTAATGCATTCTTTCAAATACAGGTTATCTGTATCCAAAGCTTTATATCTTAATAAAAAGTCATTCAATTTTCTAATGCTCTTGGAATATGAAATACAGTCATTATCTATAACCACATTCTGGTCATTAAAATTAATTCTTTTGTTAAGCCAATCGCCCAAATCACTGCTATTGGCATAACAGTCACCTGGTATATTAAGATTTAAGCGTCCTTGATTGTCCTCACTGACATTCCATTTGTTATCCGAATTTGCCGTTGCTCCATTTAAAAGAATGTTCGGAAAGCCATCCATATCTCCATTTCCACTGTGACCATTGTTATTGGGGTTACCAAGTCTTCTTGCGTGCATATCTCCATATTTAAGGGGCAAGCCGCTCGGCTTTAACGCAATTGCCTCTTGGTTGCTAGGAATAGAGGCATTGGAATTACTGGTCATCGCTGATAAGTAAACCGGGGTGAGTAATTCCACCAGCTGAGTAAACTGACCAATCAGCTTACGTAACTCCCAGATTTCCTCACTTCAGTCCGCGGAACGCAGTCAAAACTACTAATAAATCGCAACGTGAAGTATTCAGTGCAAAGTAACCCAAGAAAACAAAAACAGTGAATATAGAAGGGCCACCACTCTCTAAAGGAAACACCAAGGCAGATTTTATTAATTCCACACCACACGAAAACATCAAGTCCAAAAACACGTAAAAGATACAGTTCCAAATGAAGTTAAACGCTTAATCACTGTGTTTTTCATCACAGTATAGACTTCATCAGACAATGCAGGAATAACATTGTTAATTACTTAAATACCTTTCAAAATTTTAAACCATCCAATAAACAAACCAGGATGTAATGCCTCTCATTATTAGAGTGCTTTACATATACATTATGTGCCTAATAAATATGTGACAGTTGAAGAAGGAAAGTAATGTTAAAAACTGTCAATGAGAATCATAGAAATCATAAAAACCTACCATCCCATATTATATAAAAAATGGGTAATATTGTATGCATATCATCTCAAAATTCTTAAAAACTTCAATAAATATTAGATTAAAATATACAAATATGTAAGTGTATAAATATGTAATCCAGGTTAGGGATATTACTTAACCAATGCCACCATCTAGTGGATAAAACATTTATAAAATACAAACTACCTAAAACTAGAACTGGGCCTTATTAAATATGCATTCTCCACAAATAAATAAAAAAAACTGTAAAAAGTAACTATAAAAGAGTTCTGTAATCTAGCTGCCCTAAGTTTTAACACTGGTGCAGGGGAAAACACCATTAGTACCGGGATATTTATTGGCCTCTAAAACTATCTGCCAGTATAACTCCCTCTACTCAATTTGTGTTTCCCACATACCACCCCTCAAATCCTTTGCAATTTCCTCTATTATAAAAAACTTGAACCTAGCAGAAACACACATTAAGCTATGTTTATACAGGGTGCTATTCTGATTTCCATTCCATATAGCGTTCATATATTCTTTGCTTTAACTTTCTTGTGGTTTTTGCAATATAAAATGCACTACATGTCTCACACGTTGCAATGTATATCACCCCTTAAGTGTCACATGTGTTATATGTTTTCCCTGTAATATATCTATCCCTTGATTCAACATACAGACTATCTGTATTGCTAATATATAGACACTGGTTACACATACCACACCCATATGTGCCTCTCTTTTTATTAAATGGTTTATTTTTCCTATGTGTTTCTAATAAATCCTTAATATTTTTTCCTTTTCTAAATATACATTTCAAAGGCTTCTTAAAGTTTAAACTTAAGTCTGATAAACTAGTAAATTTTGCTGATTCTTTCTCTAGAGTATGTTTAATAGGGTCTACTTCTAATGACCGAAACGCCGATTCGCCGACAGTGAAATCACCGACACGAAACGACCGACAACGCAGTTGACCGACACGCTCGAATCCCGACAGACGGAAGACCGACAAGGGGAATGTGTAAGCACGACCTGGTAAGTATGCGATAGTGAGGGATTTAGGAGTAGGGAGCGGACAGGTAAGTGTGCAATACTCAGGGATGTAGGGTTAGGGTGTGTGATAGGTGACTGTGCAGTAGTGTCGGAGCTTGGGGTTCGGGGTGTGTAAGTGAGTTAGGGTTAGGGTGCAGGTAGGGAGAGTGTGCGGTAGTGTCGGAGCTTGGGGTTCGGGGTGTGTAAGTGAGTTAGGGTTAGGGTGCAGGTAGGGAGAGTGTGCGGTAGTGTCGGAGCTTGGGGTTCGGGGTGTGTAAGTGAGTTAGGGTTAGGGTGCAGGTAGGGAGAGTGTGCGGTAGTGTCGGACCTTAGGGTTAGGGTTTGGGTTAGGGCTAGTGGATATGTGTTGTAGTGTACTGTGTTGTTTCCGTGTAGTGTGTCGGTGTTATGGTGTTCGGTGTTTCGCGTTGTCGGGTTTGTGCGTTGTCGGTCGTTTCGTGTCGGTGATTTCACTGTCGGCGAATCGGCGTTTCGGTCATTAGAAGTAGACCCGTTTAATAACACCTGAATCTACACAAAAATCTGATACAAAAGCACATTCGTAATCCACATTCTCCTTTAAGGTGTTATTCACGAGTAATTGTATATCTTCTGTCATATTTGGAACCTCATAACTTTTGCCTAAAATTGGGGGTGAATCTGTTTTTTCTCATTCAGCACCCAGAAAAATGCTCAGCAATACAAACTTGCTGCTGCCCTACTGTCCAGTAAGGGACTTCTGTTCTAGTAACAAATTCTTACTACTCACAAATATGTGAAATAATGTTACAGGAGATTCATACTACTCCCATTACATTGCTAAACTCTGGAATAGTACCCCCACACAAATAAAATTCTCTGACAAACTCAATAGTTTTAAACCATTGCTTAACAACATCTTAACCAATCCTGGTCCTACACATGCTCATCACCAGGTTAAGACTTTGTGCTCACCATACTCTCCAAATACTAAACAGAATAGTCCCAACCTTTCACTGAAATGATAAAACAATTTTTAGACATAACTGCTGCCTGTACAATCCACTGAGTTGCACGTGGGCGTTCTCTTTAGTAACGTCTATGTCTGTAAAATCTTGGAATGTACAAATGTAACTACTGTATGTGTATAAATGGAAATGTAACCACTCTGTGTTTAACTGGAACTTAGCATAATGCAATGTAAGCGCATGGAGCTTATCTTCCCAGGCCTCCAGTGAAAATGGGTATAACCCAGTTGGGCTTTCCCAGTAATCAAAGACAGATAAATATATATATATATATATAATATATATATATATATATATATATATATATATATATATATATATATATATATATATATATACATATATTTAATGATACAACTGACAAAGTGACAATATTGTTATATAACAGGTTGGTTTGTGATTATGTAATGCTTCTTCGGAAATGTATTCTCTGGTGTCCTCAGCTGAGATGCTAGCATTCTGTCCTGTTTATATCTATGAGTCTTTTTAACAAAACGTAACAGAAAATGTGTTTAACCTTTATGTAATAACAGTTTGGCTAATAAATACTATAGCTTGGCATCTTGGGGAAATATGATAAAAAATATAAAAGTCAGCAAATGTGAAAAATGGTAGCTGTTTATGAAACAGTTATTGCATTCATCCAACTCATACATGGGTCTTCATCAGAACTAATGAATTCCTACTAACAAGCCAATAAATAGGCAAGGAATAGTAAAAATAAAAGTATCAGATGGTCCAAAACATAATAAGCCCCAACAACAAATATAAAAAATAATCACAACATTGTATTTAATAAAATTGTTTTAACTCCTGCAAAAATAATTAATTCAAATTTTTTTTCAGATCATGCCAAATAGAAAAATATTATCATTTTGCTAATCTAACTTTTAAAATACTAGAAAAAGAAATACTTTCATTAAAACCTGGAGCCAGCTTGGCCTCACTATGCAGCTTTCATGCTGAGCTTGGCCAGACTACATAGATCATTTGGTCACATGGCACTCACCAGTGAGAACCATTTCTAGACTTGGCTGCTGAGGTGTGTCCTAGCATCATGTTCCAAGCAAGGTATCAGTTGGCTGCTGAGGTGTGTCCTAGCGTCATGTTCTAAGCAAGGTAGCAGTTTCTTTAACTGATCCAACATAGGTGCACTCAGTTTCATTTGTTGTCTGCCCTCCTTCAGACCAGTTTATGAAGTGAGGCCACCCTGAGAGCATACAGTTCCAAACTATATAGGTCTAAGGACTTAGGGGCACATAAACCAATCTGCCTTGG
Organism: Protopterus annectens; assembly: GCF_019279795.1. NCBI lineage: Eukaryota > Metazoa > Chordata > Ceratodontiformes > Protopteridae > Protopterus > Protopterus annectens. The sequence goes on from NC_056741.1 coordinate 538,177,578, forward strand.
TAGGGCCACAATCCCAAGAGGCAGAGTTCAGTAAATGAGGTGATGGCTAAGAACTGCATTCAAAAGTCGGTTAGCTCTTTGTCTTTGTGCAGTAATTGGAGGGGTTAGGGGAGTTTGGCAGTGCTTTTTTTAAACTAAAAACACATGCAATAAAATCCACCAGGTCACTGCAAAATGCTGTCAAGAGCTTTCATCTTTAATGATATACTAAACACATACGCTTTATATACTCTGTAAAAGACTCCATTCCCCCTCTTATCCAAATCCAACCAACTAACATTTTAACTTTACTAAACATTTATTATTAATGTTTTCATTTAAACTAGGCAAAACATTATCAAGTTTTATCTACCATGCTATTGCACTAGATTTCAACAAAGCATCTACATCTCCACCATGTAAAGTTTCCGAAATCTACAATGCTAGTTGACTGGATCTGGTAAATGTTTACTGAAGTTAAATGTTTATTTTTAAAATAAGAAATATATTTTTTTAAATTGTCACTTATGATGTTGGCAATCATACATCTGTATAAATGAAAACAAACCATATTGAAATGTTTTTAGTTGTAAACATTATACATCATTTATTATCTAGCTAGTCATTATCAGTCAAACATTATATAGCTCATTGAAATCCTGCCTCCTTTTAAACCTCATTCCTCCTCCAAAACATTATTCTGCATGTATTGTTTCATTGTTTCCACAGTTCACATTTCTTTTCTATGTAATTTGCCTCTGCCCTTTTCTAAAGATCCCATTTCCAATTGTTTTATCTATATTATATTCACTACTTCTAGTACAGTTAGTTTAGACTTTGATTTCTATTTTCTATTAACTGCTTTTTGTGCAGCCACCATAATTAGACTCAGCAAGGCCCTACTATGTCTAGGCAATTCCAATTCTGTATCATGGGTCAAAAACATTTCTTTAGTTACACCAATTTGCTCACCCAGGATCTCTGACAGAGTAATCTGCAGAGAATTTTTTAAGTTTGCCAACTCATTACACTCCCAAAAAAGGATGTTCCCAATTATCTCTTTATTTATCATTACACCTCCAATATTTGTGATCTACCTGAGGAAAAATTCTTTGGAGTCTATATGAGGCATAAAAATACCTACGTAAACACTTTCAAGCAAAGATCCTAAATATTCTAGACTTTGTTGCATATCTGGGAGTCATTCATATACCCCCATTCTTTATTTGTGAATTACTTATCCAATCTCTCTTTCTAGTTCTTTCTAACCTCCTCTGTTTGATTCTTAGAGTTATCTTGCAGTACTATATGCATAAACACATTAAAATCCCCACATTTTCATCCCTGTGGACTTCTTCGGATGCTTAATGACCTGACAGATATATGACTTTACAAGTTTCTCAGGAGAAGCATTACCCATCTCAAAAAGAACACTATCTTGATACTGTCAGAGTGCTCCAGTGGATGGTACCCAAAAAATGTGGATGCCCCTCCGGCATAAGCAACAGACTTTAAAGACCAGCCATTACCTGCACCATTACTCCTTGGGAATCGAAGAACACTGCGTTCCTTACGTAAAACTAATAGAGCACATTATAGAACCCTAACAACAGCCTGAGGGGCATCCACATTTCTTGGGTACCATCTGCTGGAGTGCTCCGGCAGCAGTTCTTTTTGGGATAGGTAATGCTTCTCCCATGGAACTTGCAAAGTCATATATCTGTTAGGTCATTAAACATCTGAAGAAGTCCACAGGGATGAAAACATGGGAATTTTAATGCGTTTATGTATATGTCCATTGTTTGTCATTCTGTTTTATCTTAACCTTCATCTTGGAATAAACTGGATTTCCAGATTTTGCAACCTGGTGGCCTTTGTGGTGCCTTTTCTAAATTATCATGTATGACATAGGTAATCTTACATTTATATAAATGAAAGTAAACTTTACCGACACAATCTCATTTGCAAACATTATACATTACAAACCATGCCAGTTGCCGACACATCTGTAGCTGCAAACATTATACATCACTTATAAAATATCCAGTCACTGTTAGTCATCCATTACATAGCTCATTCAATTCCTACCTTCTTTTAAACCTCATTCCTCCTCTACATGTATTGATCACACACTTCCCATTTTTTCCTATGTAATTTGCTGCTACCCTTTCCTAAAGATCCGAATTCCAGTTGTTTTATGTCTGTTACTATCGTCGCTATTTCTAGTAAAGTTGGTTTAGACTTCGATTTCCATTTTCTAGTAATTACCTTTTTGGCAGCCATCATAATTAGACTCAGCAATGCCTTACTATATCTACACAATTTTGATTCTGTATCATAGCTCAAAAATAATTTCCTTAGTTACACCAATTTGCTCACCCAGCATCTCTGACAGAGCATTCTGCAGGGAATCTTTAAAGTCTGCCAAATCATTACACTTCCAGAAAATATGTTTCTAGTTACCTCTTTCTTCCCCATCACACCTCCAACATTTGCTGTCTGCCCGAGGAAAAATTCTCTGGAGTCTACTTGGTGTATAAAAATACCCATGTAAACACTTCCAAGCAAAGATCCTAAATCTTCTAGAATTTGTTGCATATCTGGGAGACATAACATATATCCCCCCATTGTTTCTTTGTGAAATGCTAATCTAATCTCTCTTCCCAATCCTTTCTAACCTCCTCTGATTGATTCTTATAGTTATCATGAAATATTTTCTGTGCTGTACTAATTGTTCCTTTCTTAATGGCAACTTCTGTTCTAGATTTTACTAACAATTCTACAAGTGCTGGTCTTTCATTTAGGACCCCCCCTATTTCTTTCTTGTTGCCTATACTCTGATATTAGTCCTTGATAGGGAAGTTAGTCTCTAACCTGCAGTCCAAAGAAGTTCTTGGCGTCTTCCCATTCTATTACTTTTCTCTCTCTAGTTATTTGCTCCCAATAACTGAAGTTAAATGTTAGCTGAATGGATTTGGTTAAGAGGGCCTGGAGTCTTTTAGAATATACAAAGTGCATGTATTTAGTATACCTTTGTTCTGAAGAAGTCTGTCATTAAAGACAAAAGCTCTTAGCATTTTCCAGAGATGTAGTGGATTTTACTGCTTATAATTTCTGTTTTGGTGTTTTATCTCACTTGAGGTTCAGCACTAGTTTCTTTGTCTTTAGTGTTTTTTTAAAGCTTGAAGGATTCTTAGCCAAGGTACTAGTTCGATAGTCATTATGAGTTAACAAAGTCAGTTTTGCTATACTAAATAGCTTTTTTTAGTGTTAAAATATTTCTTCTTTAAGCTGTATCAAATAGTGTAAAAATATTTTGCTTGTACATTCTAAATGTTTTTTTTTAGAACTGTTGGGAACATTTGATCGTGTATCCTTGAATGTTTTGTAGGAAGTACTACATCAGTAAGGGGTCTCAGGATGAGACTGAGAGTTGTATCAGCAATCTCAACAGTAAGTTAGATTATGTTCATACTGAGTGTATGACTCAACCAATGACATGTCTTGTCTACCGTCCTGTTTGTGAATTTCATGGACAAGATATCAAGGTGAGTCAAGTTCTGGAGAGTACCCACTTTAGAGACATCCACGACCTTATCTTTATTGTTTGTAGATAATGGCATACCCCTAGGTTAAAGTGATTGTGATTGCCAGTGTACATTGGAGTGGTTTGCTGCTAAGGGTGAAGGGTTCGAGGTGAAAATCAGCACCCTGAAATTAGAAGCCATGACCCAGTACCAGCAAAGAATGGACTCCTCTCAGCAGCTGAGGTACAATAGAACCACCTACCTCAGGTGAAGGTGTTTAAGCATCCTGAGGTCTTGTTCATAATCGAGGATAGAGCAAACTGGGTGTGTGACAAGCAATTGGGTGCAGTACCTGCAGTACTGTAAACATTGTACCAAAATGAGTTGGTGAAGAAAGAACTGAGTCTTGAGACAAAGCTCTCAGTTATGGTCATGAATTTTAGATGGAAAGGTGAGATCACAGATGCAAGGTTCTTGCTGGGTAGCTATGCTAATTCTTGCTGATAGAATGAGGAGCTTGGAAAATTTTGGAGGAACTCCAGAGTATAATCACAACAAGTCCGTATTGAGAAGGATCAGTTGATATTGTTTGTGGACTTTGTCAGGTTGCTTCTTGGGCAGAGGCCACATGACAGATCTATGACAGGATGAAGGGATTAACCTGCCATCTTACTTAAGAATGTTTGGAAATCTCACAAGATGACTTTGAGGCAGTTCCTGAGAAAGAGATGTCAGGTCTGTCCTACTCAGGTTGCTACCACCATGACACACACACCAAATAAAATGGTTTAGAAAATGACATAGATGGTATATGTATACATATGTGTGCAAAAAAAAAAAATAATTATAAAAAAAAAAAATATATATATATATGTGTATCTGCTGACCGTAGGTGCAAAAAAATTGTTAAAAGGGGTGAGCATAATTGTTGACACACACATCATTAAATCATTTAAACACCAATCCACAAAGAACTGAAAAGCAAAAAACTCAGCATTTTTGTTGGGGAGAGGTAAACCATTTGCAACCCCACCCCCTGCTACTTGTATATACCAAACTCCCTGATCCTCACTGTGCCATGATCTCTTACCAAAAGCTAGTGCTCTTTGATCAATTGTTTTCAATCATCTGGACTGGTTTAACCATCTCCAATGAAAAAACACACCAAAGAAAGCACATGCTTTTATCTCTGTCTCTGTCTACATACATATGTGTGTGTGTGTGTGTGTGTGTGTGTGTGTGTGTGTGTGTGTGTGTGTGTGTGTGTGTGTGTGTGTGTGTGTGTGTGCGCGCGCGCACGCGCGAGTGTGCACATATACATGCATGCATGATAAAATAGACCAAATAATGCACAGAGTGAGCATGCACTAGTAGTGTATGTCAAACTTATACAGTCAAACATTTGTATACATACGTAAATACATATATATATATATATATATATATATATATGGGTCCCATTCAAAATCCTGAAAGCTCAAAATCCTGAATCTCAAAATCCCGAACACAAAATCCTGAAAGCTCAAAATCCTGAAAACACAAAATCCTGAAACTCAAAATCCTGAAAACACAAAATAGACATACTGACGTCATTGTGGCTTTGCTATTGTTAGCCCTGTGGTGTTAGGTCATGCGTTGGGTTCAGGTAAGTGTGCGGTTGGTTTTATGTTAGGGTTAGGGGCGGTTTAAGTGAGTTAGGGTTAGGGCACAGGTTAGGCATGTATGCAATAGTGACAAAAATTAGGGTTAGGGTGCGGGTCAGGTGAGTGTGCGATAGTGACGGACCTTAGGGTTAGGGTTAGGGTTAAGGTCAGTCGGTAGATATTAGTGTCTTTGTATTGGCATATTAGCATTATTTGTGTTTTCAGGATTTTGAGTTTCAGGATTTTGTGTTTTCAGGATTTTGAGCTTTCAGGATTTTGTGTTCGGGATTTTGAGATTCAGGATTTTGAGCTTTCAGGATTTTGAATGGGACCTATATATATATATATATATATATATATATATATATATATATATATATATATATATATATATATATATGTATACATATGTATAAAATAGCTGTATATCTATATCTACATATGTGTTTATAAATGAATTCCTAGTACTTTATCGAAAGAACAGAAGACCGAAATTGAAAAGATCGCGATGAGAAGATCGTAAGTTTAAAACAATGAATGTTGACACTGCTGAAACTAGAAACCACAAAACCCCAACTGCACATGTCAGACACTAGTCGGAGGTTCTGAATGGGTCCACGGACACAGGTAAAAAACTGGTACTACATTTAAATATTTAATTTTAATAAAAAATTTACCCTTTTCAATGCTTGTTAATGGAGATTGCAGTACAGTGAGGATCAGGAAATTGACCCTTTTCCCTACTGTAGTGCGATCTTTGAGTTGATATATATAATTTGCAGGGAGTGTGGGGAGAGCGGGGGGGGGCTTGCCCCCCTGCAAAAACATTGAAAAATGTATATTTGTCTGTTAAATTATGTACTTAAATGTATTAGCCGATTTTCTTATCTGTCTGTGATCTCTAGTCAGAAGTTCTGGCTGGTATCTGACATGCGCAGTTGCGTTTCGTTGTTTTTAGTTTCAGCGATATAAAGTTTAGCTGTCTTGAAATTACAATCTTCTCATCTCAATTGTTTAAATTTCGGTTATCTGTTAATTTGATCTACTGAAGTAGATCCATATGAATATATATCCATCTATCCACCTATCTATATCTATGTATAGTGTGTGAGTGTGTTTATACATATGCATAAATATAGCCAGGCCTTTGAAATTTATCTCCTACATCTTCACAGCATAAAAGTGTTCAGTTGTTCAAGTACACAGACAATCAGATGACAAGTATTCATAAGAGAATGTGATTCAGACAGTGTAAAGCACCACCCACAAAGGGGCTCACCTAAACACAAGCTGATATTTGTTTTGGTGGATGGAGAAGAAAAAACCTACAAACTGTATTGTGTTATGCTGAGAACCGAAGTGTAGACCCTAGATATCAGCACTGGGGCTGGCAGTGTACTGCCAGTGTGTGACATTATTTCATCACAGCCTCATCGCAAATTCACAACAGTGAGACCATGAGGAATGCAGGGCAGAGGATACCTCTGTGCCACAAAGGAATATGTTAACTCAAAGCACAAGCATCCAGCACAACACAGTGAGATTAGATGAGAATGACAGTCAGCAATATGTCATATATAAATTCTTATGAATCACACACTCATTTTTTTATTTTCTATGTCCAGACTCTATCACATCAGAAATGTATAGACTAAATTCTCTTCCTTTCCTAATTACTGCACTTGGTCATCACACTGACATAGAGGTAAGGTGACAGACTGATGCTAACAAAAAGGAATCCAGAGAAGCCTGGCTGCCAGTAGGCCATTGAGAGGTTAGGTAGGAATACACGGATGATTCTCCTACCTCATGGAGTTTGCATTACATGTACAGCCATCTCTTCAGCATGAAAAGGCAGGGCAGCTGTAGTGAGCAGTATAGAATCCTGGGTAGAGTGGGGATAAGGGAGATGAGCACCTTATGATAATGCAAACTTAGGAGATAAGTCTTAAAACACTTGTTGCTCATACATTTTTTTCTGTAAATACTAATATATTAGAGCAGATAAAGCTCTATGTCCTACAAAGAATGGTTGGAGCTCTCCATTCATAGCTCACTACTTATATGTTTTTGACATGGATATTAAGATTTCTCTCCTGAGCTTCACTGTGTTCTACCCTTGAAGTGAATTTCTTGACATCCTTGTCTCAAAACATAACTAGTGAGCTATGAATGGAGATTTCAGATCATTCCAAATATTGGTGTAAAGGCTCTGCTAAACACACTCAAACACACACACTCTCACACATATGCATGCATGTAGGCCTTGATGATCTCGATATCAACCCCATAACGGTTGTTTTTGTTCTTCATTTTGAGTACAGTCTTCTGAGTTTTTTTTTTTGATCAGGTTAGGTCATTCAGAGAGCAAATCCTTATTGATGACTTTCATTTATGTTATGTAGAAGTGATACTTATACTTTTGTCATTGAAGGGGATGTTTGTGCACCTTGCCCTATTGTATCCTACAAATACTATATTGCAGTATATATTTTGATCGTTACAGCTGTGTCATAACTTTGGTCCTACTTGTTTTCCAACCCGCGCATGAAGATAACTAATTTTCTTTCCCATCTAAATTCCTTTACTTCTTTTGTTATTTGTTAGGGAACATGAGTGTAATGCTTTCCACTGCTTCCCCATATCCAAGGAAGCTAAAATGTACCTACATAAATTCTCTGTTAGTCTTAAAATGGATTAAGGTGAACTGATGTTACTTTTAAGCAATACTGCCTCATGTTATTAGGCCAGCCTTTCAGTATATACTGCCTCAGCATGTCAGAAATAGATTATAAAATGAATCCTAACATGTACAGACCTTCACATTTTAGGCTAACTGTTCTTTCTAGTCTAGCTCATTCTTGATAGAATCAATCTGGATTTAGCTGGCTGTTTCAGGAAAATACTTTGTCATCTGTCACATAATTACTGCCTTAATGTCATTTTAGTGAATTTATTGACTTCATCAATACTTGTGTGCTTGTCATCTTGATTTTTTGTTTCCAAGTCTTTTGGGTTTCTAATACCATGACAGGAATGGATCCCATTCCTAAGTCAAGGTATGAGTAAAGTTCATGAAATTAGTATTGTTTCACAGCACCCACAGTGTGCCTAGTAATGACTCCTTCTGCAATTCATATGGAGTTACATATATCAGTAACATAACTAAGTACGTTTGTAAATTCTTTTTTATAAGACCCGTTGCTCCTACTACTGTTGGAACTGTCTGGGTATCCTTCTTCCACATTGCTCTCATTCCTGCCTGCAAATGAGGCATTTTATGACTTTGTGTCTGTCTGTACTTAAGACACTGTAGTCAGTGGGTGTAGCAATTTCAGTGATCAATGCTACTTTTGTCTTTTTTTCATGGACTACTATATCTGGTTTTCTCGCATCTATTTTTTTGAGCTGTTGGTAATGGCTGATCCCGTGTGATATAAACATCATCATTTTCTATAATGCTTTGAGGCTCATGTTTCCAGTGTTTTTCAGCTGCTTCAGTATTATAATGTTTGCATAATCCCCAATGCAACAGTCTTGTCACATTATTATGCCTTTCAGTATACAGTCCTTCTGCCATTATTAGTATGTCACAACCATCAACAAGATGTGCAGCTGTTTCCAATTCTGTTTTACAAAACCTACATTTGTCTGTTTGTCCCACATGTTCATGGACTTTGTAAGCCAACGTATATGTAGTCCACTATCTTGGGCCACCAATATTAGCTTTTTCTCTTTTGGTTTAAATTCTACTCACCTTAACCATTCCTGTTTTTGATTCTGATCAATATGAGGTTGTTCTATACTTGCAACTAGATTTATGCATTTTCCACATTTCTAATCTTCTCATCTGATCCTTCATCTTATATTCTTTCTTTTTTTGGCACATTCAGTTACTGCCTGATATTTATCTACTTCTGGTTTGATTTCCATTCCTGCTTGATGCCAATATGCTTCTGCTTAACTAACCAGGCAATTCATCTTAGACTTCTTTTCTTCATCTTTCAAAACATTCACTATGTTTGGGTCTTGTGAGGTCATCAGATATGTATGCAGTCCTACAATTGCAGATCTATACATGTAATCAATATTGAGGAGGCCCATACCTCCTTCAAAACGTGGAATGTATAGTCTTGGTATACACTGATTTATATAATCATTTGATGAACGTGAAGCATCCTTGTTTTCCTCTCCAATCTATCCAACACCTTTTGGGGCCAGTTAATTACTCCAAAACTGTAAGTTAGGACAGGAAGAGCAAATTGGTTTATAGCTTGGACTTTGTTCCTAGATGTCAATGCTGTTTTCAGTATTAGTTTTAGTCTTCTAAAATGTTCCTTACTCAGTTTTATTCATATTTGTTTGTGTTTTATTGTTAATCCTTCATCGATTCCCAAATATGTATACACTCCCTCTTGCTCAGGTTCTGTTATATCACATTCCTGTCCCAAACTGATGTTTTCTTGGTGCTGTAGCTTTCCTGCCTTAAAGGTTACTTTTGCACATTTATCAAGACCAAATGACATTCTTATATCATCTGAAAAAGTTTTGACCACTTGCAGTTGTGCTTTTAGTTCCTCATCTGATGAACTATACAGTTTTAAATCATCCACAAACAGAAGATGAGAAGTCTGTATATTTTTTGCCTTCTGGGAGCCAAATTATAGCCATGACCTAATCTGTTAAGTAGAGAGCTTAATGGGTTAAGGGCAAGGCAGAAAAGCAGCAGTGACAGAGAGTCACTCTGGAATATCCCTGTTTGAATTTGTATCCCTGGAATAATACTTTGCCCTTTATTATGGCTTAACTGTTTCATAGGTTCATAGGTAGGTACTAGGCTATTGGCCCTAGGGCCTATACAAGTTTAGTCAAAAAGGTACCCTGGCTTTCACCACCCAAGAAAATTATTTTCCTGTGCCCTTGTCGAGTAGAGCCACAGAGGTAATCTCCGGGGTGAGTTTCCTATTTCCCATCCAATCATCAAGATTTTTCTTGAAGAGTGCTAATGAGGAGCTTTGTTTGATATAGATAGGTAGTTTATTCCAGAGTATGGGAAGTCTCTGGGACAGGAATCTATCCCTCCAGCATGTTCTGTTTATTGTGGTGACAAGGTTTAGGTCCCTAGCTTGGAGGGATTGGGATTTCTTTAAGTGGAGCATGTCCAACAGCTCTGGGTTTGACATAGCTTTGTATGTTAGGCAGAGATTGCCTCTGAGTAGGTGATATGTGACAGAGTCAAGCTGGAGTTTTTTTAGACGGTCTGCATAGGGCATCTGTTTGAGGCTGGTAATCCTCTTTGTGAGGTATTTCTGTGGCCTTTCCAGTTGTTGTAGATGTCTTGTGAGGTACATACCAAAAGGGGCGTTGTACTCTATATTTGGTCTATTGAGTGACAATGACCTCTTTTTTCCTGGATGAGAAACCTTTTGTGATGAGGTGTACCACTTAGAAGGATTTCCTGACTACTGTGGTGATGTGATTATCAAAGGAGAGACTACTGTCCACCTGTGTCCCAAAGTCTCTTATCACACTTTCGGTGCTAAGTAGACTACCACCTATATGGTAGCTCATGGGTACAGAGTTTTTACAAAAGGGGATGACAATGCACTTTTTGGCATTGAGCTTGAGGCCATGGCTTTGACACCAGGCATCTGTCTCAGTGAGGCCCTTTTGTAGGATGTCCATATCATTAGGAGTTTCAATTATGGCTCCTAATTTGCAATCATCTGTGAACTTCATTAGCCAAAGACCTTCTTTGTTAGCCTGTACTTCAGAAAAGTAGATAGCAAACAGGAGAGGACCCAAGACTGAACCCTGTGGTACTCCACTTGTCACTGGTCTGAAGTCGGATTTGGAATCTGCTACTTTCACAGTGTGGGTCTATCAGTAAGCCAGTTGGCAACCCATCTTGTGACATAGGGATTTATACCTAGTTTAGTGAGTTTATCTATAATTCCAGAGTGGGGGATGGTGTCAAAAGCCTTGGCGAGATCTAGATAGGCTGTGTGAACTACCTTACCCTAATCTATGGCTTTGGTGACTGCTTCAAAGAAGTCAGTTAGATTTAGGAGACATGCTCTTCCTTTTACAAACTCAAACTGAGTGGGGTCCAGAATTTGGAGATTAACAATGTCTTTGTTTATAAGTTCCATGGCCTTGCAGACCAGGCTTGTTAGACTAATGGGATGGTAATTCCCGGGGTCCATGGTGGTTCCCCCTTTGTGGAGTGGGATAACCGTCACTATGCACCATTTAGTGGGTGCAAAGCCTGAGGTGAGGCTATGATTGAACATGGTGCTTAGGTGGGGTGCCACTTCATTCTGTAGTTCATGTAAAATGCAGCCTGGGATGCAGTCAGGTCCCATGGATACTGTGTTCTTGGTTTTGGAGAGTGTGGTTTTTACCTGTGCAGCCATGATTACAGGAACTTTGCATTCTTCCAGTATAGAGATGGGCCCTTTAAGGGATGAGTAAAGTTAGCACTGAACCTATCTGCCAGGATGTTGGCAATATCAGTTGGTTCTGTATATTTAGTGCCATTGTGCTGTAACTCAGAGCAGGTCTGAGTGTTGCCATTGAGATTCTTGAGATAGCTATAGAACGCTTTGTGGTTGTCTTTAGAATCAGTGGCGATTTTGTTTTCATAACTAGCTTTGGAGTTTATGAGGTCACTGTAATGTAATTGATCAGTGTAGGGTGTACCTTATACATTTTTAAGCACCCTTTTATCCATGTATGTGGGATACTGTCAAGCTTTTTTGTATTCTATCCATGCCATACTTAGATTTTTCCACTTTTTACAGTTCTCCATTATGACTTTATTTAACAACAAATGATCCTATGTTTCATATGACTTTTTATTACCCTTTTGTTTTATTGCCATAACTGAGTTTTCTTTTAAGTGACAATAAACTCTGTATGCATCAATTTCAGTGTATAGTTTAGGGTTCCTATCACATAGTCGAACTTGTGCAAATTCAAAACCCATATGGTCGAGACCATAAGTTCAAACTTGTACAAGTTTGAGCATTTAAATGGAAATCTCCCTAAGTGGAGGTTTCCATTCATTTCAATGTGGTGCGATCTCAGAGTTGGTATATTTAAGTAGCGGGGGGTATGGGGGCCCCCCCTGATTACAACAGTTTATTTTGTTTTTACTTCTTTTTTTTATCACTAGTCGAAGTTTTGTAACTTCGAACAGAAGGGTTCGAACATTCCGTGTTCGAAGTTATAAAACTTCGACTATGTGATATAGACCCTATAGTTTAGTCATCATTGTAAGAAAAGTTATAGTTTTTAGAATAACTTACAGGTTCACACTTAAGTAGAAGCATTGTTTTTCCTCTTGTTAATCAGGTTGGTCTCTGTTCTGAGTGTGCATACAAATACTTCTTACTCTTGGCTAAATCTTCATGTAAAACTGTTAATACTTTCAGCCAGAAATTAGGTATTGAATCTGGGCATGGAGTTTTCCAGTTAGGAGCTTTTCTTAACTTTGTTTCACTCTCTCTGGTCATCCCTTCATCCCATTTCATATCCTGTACATTTGAACTTCTTATTCTTTCTTTTACTTCTTCTATCCATTTAGCATCTTTGTTATGTTCCACAGGGTCTTCATAGATATTTTTTCCAAAATGTATCTATTTACTTTTTTGGTGGTGTTTCAGTTCCTTTTGCCTTGTTTTCCAATTCTCTATAAAACTTTTTTGGGTCATCAGTAAGTTGCTTATTTTGTACTTTTTTCTTTATATTTATCTGCATATCTTCTAACTTTTTCTGCCTGTGCTAATATTTTTAGTTTATCATTTGCAATAGTGCATGAGAGATCCTGATCTGTTCTGATAGTGCACATTGCTTTTATCACGTCTATTTTTCTGAGTATTTTTCTTGATCTGTTCCTTTTTCTATACTCTTCTAATAAAATGTGATTTTTTGACTTCCTTTCCCTTACTGCCTATGTTTTTGTGGTAAGACTTTATCTGTTTTTAATTTAGCTGCACTGTATGATGAGAATGGGCTCCTGGCCCAGGCAGGCACTCCTGGTAAACAAATGTAAAATAAAATAAATAAATAAAAAAAGTCCTATTTACTTCTGTTATATCGCATGAGTCTCTATGAACAGTCCTAACTACTTTGTTCATTTGTTTTATCAAACTTCTAACTTTTTGGGTTTTATTGACTTTCTGTAGTCTATTTCTTTTATCAGTTTTAATATGTCTGTCCATCTCTATTAAATCAAGCAATTCTTCTCTTAGATCATTTTCTTTTAAAGTGAGGGCACATTCTTTGTTCTCCATTTCCTGTGGGGATTCTATAGAAAATTCCACAGCATCTTCCTGTGCTATATTCTCTTCAGTTCAACCTGTGTCATCCTTTACTCTTTCATATGGGAACTCACTGGCTTGTCACTCTATAACATTGTGTCAGAGTTGCCACAGTTTCCTGTTCCTTCCCTTGCTGTGCAACACCAACTGAACTTTTGTACTGGTTTCCTATGGAAGGCTCCAACGCATCTTGAACAGTGTGGAATAACTCATTATCATGCAAAGTCACAAATCACAGTTTATGTAATTTATGGATGGCATGATTTTACTGATTACTGCAGATTAATATGGGATCTCTGCTTTTGAACAGTAAATAAAATGTATAATATTAATTCCTCCATGTAAGAGATATAGCTAATGTAGTACAAAATGAAAGTCAACCTGAATACATATTAAATAAACTATGCATATGGAATGGTTATTGGATTAAACAAAAGCCCTAGCTTTCCTAATATTGGGCGTGAGTAATGTAAGAAATCTAACACCCAGCTCTCTTAACAGCTGGAATGTGTGGTTCTAAAATAAATCTGTCTTTCACAGGATTATATGAAGGTCGACCTTTAAGAACCTGAAAGGTTGTGTCTGATACTGCATAGAGGGAAACAAGGAAACATTTCCATGCTTTCTGTGAAGATATGTGAAGGTTGCCAGCCTAGCTAGATAGAATTTTGTAGATAATTCTGTCATTTGTACATATTAATATAAGCCACAGACTTGTTCTCTTAAATGTGAAAAGACTGTATTGGATGTTGAACTGCAAAAATGTAACAACAGTGCACTCTGCTGTAAGAAAGTTGATAAGTCAAGCATTGTATGACTGTTTTGATCTCAGGGCTCAGAGCCGTGGTGTCTGAACCAACAGATTCTTTCAATTGTTTTGAAACTAGAGTTAATTGCTAGATTTTACATATATAATGTCTTTACTTGCTGTAGTTTCCTGACCAGGTGCAAGCTTACTATGAAATGTTAATGTAGATTTTCTGTTAACCTGGAAAACCACAGAATTGTTAAGAATGATGTAATCTAAAATGAGTCAGCAGGATGTATGATCAATTTAAAAGGCTTTCTCAGAGACAGAGAGAGAGCATTTTGCATTTGTCTTCAGAACTGACCACTCACCAGCACTTGCTTTGGTAGGACCTTAGACTTTAGTGTATCTCTTAGTTATAGATAGAAAATAATAAGTTTAGTCTAGCTGTTTTCTGTATTGATGTCAGAACTATTCTACTGTATTATTTTAAACATTTTCCTGTGATCTCTGAACTCTTGACTAGCACTGTGTTGAATTGTGGAGGTTTGTCTTGTGTTTTTATTATTTATTAAATATTTTTAAACCTTTCAACTGTGGCTGTTTTGTGTAGAGGTAATTTAAGCTCTAGAGTACATTGCATGTATATAGTGATACTGTGCAAAGCAACTCCAAATAAGTCTTGCTGCTCAGTCACACTTACCATTTGGATAATAATATTGCATAGTAATAACTGGACACCCTTTGGTAAGAGCATTTTTAGTAGCTGATAAGTAAGGGTCCTGGTGGCAGTGATTACTACCTTATAGCCTGGACAGAAGGGGCACAGCTAGTGAACCTGTGCTAGCCTTCTCTAGGAGTGTTTGTGCGGTTGTATATAAATCATATCTCAAAGTGTGTGTGTGTCAGCTACTTAGGCAGGGACATGAAGCACTGGTTGGACAGAGGGAGTGCTAGGATGATTTGGCTTGGGACCCTGGCTAAAGACTCCACTCTATAGCTGTGCTAGTGGGCAGTCTTACTGGGGATCTGGAGAGAAAGAGAGAAACCAGCCTTAGACTGACTGTGATCTCTGTGTGCTCTTAAGGGAAATTGTACTTTACTGTGTGTGTATTTCTTATCCTTCCCAATGTGGCCGTACCTCACCGGTGTTAGTGGTGAGGATTGAGGCTCCTTGATTGCTGTGCCAGTGCACAGGTGTCACACTTTCTATTGTTACAGAACAAGTCATTCAAAAACCTACATGGCATATACAATATTGTAATATACTGAACAACATTCAGAGTTACTGAAAAGGAAAAAAAAGATGAATCTTTTATGAACTGTTAATGTTAAGTATTTTGGTCATCTTTCATCAGGCACTAGGGAATTAAATAGCAAATAGCATCAACAGCAAAAGATACATCTAAATTTTCTGCATATACAAAGGGAAAAGTATAATGTAGTATTCATCATTTAAGTCAGTTTTTCTTAGACACAGTCCATTGCTGTATCTGTCTTAGGTCATCTTCACATGTCAGGTACCATTATCTTCCTCTTCATATTACATGAGAAGGAGGCTGGCAAGGCCGGCAATGACAATTCCGCAGTTGTTATTTTTCTCTCTTGACATCAGGATATATCTGTTGTTACCCCATTCTTCACCCCAGCTGTAAACAGAAAAAAAATCAAATATTATAAAATGAAACTTTTCAGCCCCCATTAAGTGGTGCTTAAACTTGTAGACATTAAAGGTGGTCCGACATTGCCCCTCAGTACTTTGCCTTTCTGCACTAAATAATGTACAAAATCTGTTGTCATCCCTTCATTTATTGGTAAGGCATATTATTTTAAGGGGGGTAGGAGTTTCCTAGAAGAGAATCTTACTGTATCAAATGATTTCCTTAAATCAAATGCACTGGGGTCTGATAAACAGCTACTTGGACAGGATATGAAGCACTGGTTGGACAGAGGGAGTGCTAGGAGGACTTGGCTTGGGACCCTGGCTAAAGACCCCACTCTATAGCTGTGTCAGTGTGGAGTCTTATTGGGGATCTGGAGAGAAAGAGAGATACCAGCCCCAGACTGACTGTGATCTCTGTGTGGTATTAAGGGAAATTGTACTTTACTGTGTGCGTATTTGTTATCCTTCCCAATGTGGATGCCCCTCACTGGTGTTAGTGGTGAGGATTGAGACTCCTTGATTATTGGGACAGTGCATGGGCATCACATATTAATTGTTTGGAATGTTGGGATACCCACACCACATATTAATTGGTTGGCAATTGGCTTGTAGTGGTGTGGATAGTGAATTCCTGTAGCTTGTGTACACTGATCACTGAAGGTGTTTTTGTCCTCTAAATCAGCCACACAGTGAATATTCAGATCACAATTGTTTTATTTCTTCTGTTGGCAAGCATGTCAGCAGAGGAGTATGGCAAGCTGTCAAGGGGCCAGTTGTCTGAGATGTGCCAGGCTAAGGGACTGATTAATGGAAACCTGACTAAGGCAGACATGATTGCAACTTTGGTCACAGGTGCATCAGAAAACAGCAATCAGGAGGGCAGTCAGACTGGCCGTGGAGGTATACAACACTCACAGAATGGACAGCTCAACCTTTCTGCAGAGGACTTAAAAATCCATCTGGAACTAAAGAGACTTGAGTTGGAGGCCAGGTGTTTGGAAATAGAAGCAGCAGGCATGATGAGAATGAGAAACTGCTATGCCTAGAAGCTGAGGAGAAGGAAAGGCAAAGGCAGCACTAAAAGGAGACGCTGATTCTTCACCATTGTCATGGAGGTAATGGGGGAAGGGAGTAACCGTATCCCGGAAGCACTAAAGGGCAGTAAATTTCTTCCACAGTTTACAGAGAGGGATGATTTTGATAGTTTCATTCATATGTTTGAGGGGGTATGTAAACAGTATGATGTTGACCAAAGGCTCTAGGTATGGTTCCTGACTCCCTTACTACATGGTAAAGCTGTAACTATTTTATTTATTTATTTTTATTTATTTTATTTTACATTTGTTTACCAGGATAGTCCGACTGGACCAGGTCCTTGTACAGCGGAGGCCTAGGGAGAAAAGCTCCACATTTGCATAACAATCATAGAAAATAAGACAGAAATATAAGACAGACAACAAACATATCAACAATAAATGAAGTAAAGAAAAACAACATGGTTACCAAGAGAAATGTCATGCTGGATATAAAGTATTAGAGTTGTAGTACTGTAGCATATTTAAAGTAAGTATACTAGGAAGGAAGGTATATGAAGAAGAAAAATAAATGTTATGTAATACATGGACATAGCCAGCTGTTTATAAGATGTGATTTAAGTGAGTTTTTGAACAGTGTGGTAGTGGATGCAGAAGTCAGAGAAGGGGGAGGTTATTCCAGGTTCTAGCTATGGTGTGGGAGAATAAGGCTTTTCCTGCATTATTGTTAACCCTTGAGATACAGAGTAGTGATTTGTCAACAGAGAGGGCAATTAGCTTTGTAGTGAATGAGAAGCTGACTTAGCACTGGGGTTTTATCAGGATGTTTCAGGATCTTATAGGCAATGATTAGTTGGTGGTAACTGAGTAGCTGAGGAAGTTCTAGTCATTGTAGGTCCCTTAGAGCCTGACAGTGGTGGGTTCTGAAAGAGGAGTTGTTAGCAAACTTTGGAATTTTATTATAGCATAACTCAAGTTTTCAAGATCAAGTTTTCTGGTCAGGGTAAGAATTGGTGCTGCGTACATTAGTGTGGACAATAGGTGAGTTTGGGCCAGGGTGATTTGTGCCTAATCTGAGAGGAACTTTTTGTGTCTATATAGTGTTCCCATTTTTTGTGTACTTTTTTGATGGTTTGGGAAATATGGACATCAAAGAGGAGGTTTTTGTCAATTTCTACACCAAGGAGTTTAGTATGGGTAGAAGGAGAAATGGTAGTGCCATTTTTGAAAGTGATAGTAAAGGAAAGAGGGGTAGTTTTCAATTTATTGGGGGTGAATAGCAGCAATTTAGTCTTGTTGGGGTTTAGGACGAGTTGGATATCAGTGATCCATCTCTTCACAGAGCTAAAGTATTCCTGAGTGAGTTGTAAAGTGGTGATAGATGGGGCTGAGCAGATTAGAGTTGAATCATCTGCATACTGGATAAGTGTGGGTGGAGGTATGCAGATTGTTATTGAAAAAATAATAAAGAAGTGGGCCCAGTATTGAGCCTTGTGCCACACCAATGGTAGTATGAAGTAAAGGAGATAGTGTGCCTTGCCATTGGACAGATTGTTGCCTGTCTGACAGATAATTCTTGAACCAGGCCACAGAAGAGGGGGCAAAGGATAGGGAGGCTAGAGTATCTAGTAGTAACAAGTGTGAGACCATATCAAAAGCTTTGGATAGATCTAAGAATACAGCAGATACAAAGTTATTGTCATTTCTGTGTTGGTTAACTAAATTAGTAAAAGAGAAAAGGGCAGTAGTTGTACAGTGGTATGACCAAAATCCATGTTGTGCGGTGGAAGGGAGTTTATGTGTGTTCAGGAATTGCATAACCTGAGAATGAATACATCTCTCAAGTAGCTTAGATAAGGGAGCTAGTATGGCAATGGGACGGTAATTTGAGAAGTCGTTAAGAGCTGCCACCTTTATGAAGAGGAATGATATATGAAACTTTCCATATATGAGGGATACAGGATTCCTGTATGGAGTGGTTGGATAAGGATAGAGACAGGATAAGATAAGGATTCAGCAGCTATTTTTAGGAAGTTGGCAGGTAAACTATTAGCTGCAAGGGTGGTAGGCTTCAATTTTAGGAGGAGTTTTTTTAATTGTAGCGGTGGGAACAGGTGAAAGGGCAAAAGAAGGAATGTTATCTGGACATTTGCTTGGGGTATGCTTATGGTTGTTTTTGGATAATTGGGTGGATAATATCAGAATAGATTCTGTGAAATGGTTATTAGATTGGGAGGCTATGGCCTGATTTCTAAGTTGTTGGTAGTTTTGTTTGGCTAGGGTAGTGCTATCTCTCTTCCAGATTTTTCAAGCCTTGTCGCTGGACTTTAGTAGGGGTCTTGTGTCCCTGCTTAGCCATGGTGGATACTTAGTCTTAACTCTTACCTTCCTGATAGGTGCGACTCTATTGAGGACATTGGTGAAGGTACTATTGAAGTAGTCGACTGCCTGGTCTAATCCTAGGGTTCGTAGTGGCTCCCAGTTACATTGTTTTAAAATAGTATTAAGATCCTGAGGGTTTAGGTTGTGGTCATTTCTGATTTGTCTATAGGCTATAGGCTTGGGTATGTTGGTGCGTTTGCACAGGAGGAATGTGGGAAGGTGGTCATTAAGACTATCTGGTAGGCAGCCTGTATGGTAATTTTGTTTGGGGCAATTGACCAGTGTCCAATCAAGAATAAATTGTTTTGGGGATTTTTTTATCTACTCTAGTGGGTTCTTGAATGAGTTGAGAAAATCCGAAGAGGTTAATATGGTTAGTGGGGTTGTTAGAGATACAGGCTGACCAGTCAGTATTTAGGTTACCTAGTAGGATAGTTTCTTGTGGAAGATTATCACTAGCCCAGTGTAAGATTTCCTCAATTATGGGATAATTATTTCCTGGAGGGATGTAGCAGCAAAGTATGTTGATTTTTTTTTTGTGTTGTTTATGTATAAGACTGAGGCTAAGGTTTCCGCGTTATGAAATTTAGGTAGAGGGGTTTGTGGAGGTTGGATGTTGAGTGTGTTTTTAAAGAGAATTGTGACCCCACCTCCCTTCCTGACTACTCTATCTAGTCTTAAGATATTATAACCTGGGGGGAGGATTTCTTCATTTTGGGTGCTAAGTTTTAGCCATGTCTCTGTAAGGGTCAGCATGTCAGGAGAGTAGTGGGTTATGAATGCATGTAAGTCAGGGAGCTTGTTAGATATACTCCTGGTGTTGATGTTAAGAATCATTAGGTCAGATGTCTGTTTGGTTGAGAGTATGGGTTTGAATGGTCCTGGGTTTGGGTGTATGTCTCCTGAGATAAGTAGTTTCTTTGCAATAAATAATATATGTTTAATTGTGTGAGCTATTTCTATGTTGGATCTAAATGTAACATCTTGGCATGTAGGTCCTGTGTATGTGTAGTATTGGGTTTATATTAAAAGACAGAAGAAGTGTTTCCGCGAACACCTCTTGGTTGACATGTAATGAGCGAACGCACTAAAGCAGGAATGCTCAAAACAGCGGTTCCTTTCCCTGGGAAAGAAACCACTAGCGTGCACACACACACACATACACACTTTAAAACATAACAACCTGGGGGGCTTTGCTCCCCCCACACCCCCAAACTAAATATACAAACTCTGAGATTGCACTACAGTGAGCAAAGGGGCAAACACACGGGGATGGCCAAGTGATTTCTTTCCCAGGGAAAGCAATCGCTCTTTTGACCATTCGTCCTTTAGTGCATTTGCTCATTACATGTCGACCAAGAGGTATTCGCTAAAACACCTCTTCGGTCTTTTAATACAGACCCGTAGAATTGTGCTATCACTGAATATGTAGAGTTGATAGCAAAGTTTATGTAAGTTTTTGTAAGTGTGGAAATATGTGTTGTATCATATGTAGTGTTGTCCAGTGGTGTGTTAGTATGTATGGATGTGATGTAGGCTAGAGTTATGAGAGCTAGCAAGAAAGATGCTAGTTTGATTTGCATATTGTGTAGTAGTGATTCTTGGCTGTAAGCAGCAGAGTGGTTGAAGTGAAGAGGTGGTTGTGAGGGTGTGGCCGGTTGCTAATATGTGTGTGTATCAGGCTGGGAGTCAGATAGAGGCCGTGAATGGAGAGAATGATGAGAGGTAGGTGATTGGAGCAGGTAGTGGTCAGGTGATGAGGGGTTAGAATTAAGGTAGGTGTAATGGGGGGCAGGGTAGGGGAGCGGAGTGAGCTGAGTAAATTGAGGCCCAACCAGACTGCGAGATTGCAGAGACAATCTGTGTGTACTGGTCAGGGCAGAACACAATACATAGTGAATGGCTAACAGTAAGTTATTAGTTTCTTACAGTTTTCTTTAAAATTTGGCTGCAGGTTTTCAGGGGGGAGCCTAGTAGGATGTTGCCAGTGCTGCAGGCCTCTACACAGTCCACTAAAGAGCTACTTCCCAGACTAGAAAGATTACTGAGAAGAAAATATTAACCTTGTCTCCTTTACTGATTATTTGTACTTTGTTTTAAAAGGTAGAGTTTGACTGCTAGGGTTTTCAGTGGAATATGAGCAGCAGTCTCCTAGCGTTGTGAGCCTTACAAAGGGGGCGGGCTGAGTTGGGTGAAAAAAGATAGACAGTGTTTCTAAGAAGAAGAAGGAAATATAGGTGCAAATTACGACATTGAAAAGCACTTTATCTACTATATGTTTCACAGAAAATGCACTAAAACAGTTTGACACAGTAGATCATCAACTAAATTAAGTAATTATATTAGTTAGATATGCTTTGATATTTGTGTCTCTGGTATTTAAAAATAGTACCTTCAATGTATCTCTATTCATTAGAAATATTTAAGTATCAGAACAGCAAAATCTCTTCTCATGCATTAAAATAGGCAGAGCTTATCATTTGTCAGGACATACTTCTACAGATGTTAAGCAATATACATTCATTCTCATGCATTAAAAGTCAGAACACAGCATTTGTAATAGGCCTGCATGTGGCTTGTCTCCTACCACGCCACACCAATAGCTGATACACGCATATCTTTGCCACTTGTAATTGGTTATAACACTCAGAACTTCCTTTTATCTCACCCTGTTACCATTTACACGTTGAAAAATACAGTTCAACTAAAAAGCAGCACATTTACACACTAGTCGCAATATCCTGAATTAGATTACCCTGCTATCCTATGTAATGCACTTTAAAAATGAACAGTTTGTATGGCCTGTCACTTGTAACACTTCTACCCAGACAGATTTGTTATTATCTTTCATTATAAGCAGACTAGAGTCTATATTGCTAGTACACTATACATAACTGAAAAAAAAAAAAAAAACATTCGCATATATTTTAACTGCAAAGAGTTAAAGATTACAGTAAGATGTCCTTACCACGGGCGACACGTTCCACGGGCACTAGCAGTCTGAAAAAAGTGGCACGAGATACGGACATTAAAAAACCTTGATTCCATTGCCAAAGGTTGCTATGGGGAACAATGATCTGATTGGAGTGAATGCTACTACGGTTTCCCCAACCAGACCACAAGCTTTCAGAGACAATCTGTGTGTACTGGTCAGGGCACAATACAATACAATACAAAGTAAATGACTTACAGTAAGTTATTAGTTTCCTACAGTTTTCTTTAAAATTTGGCTGTAGGTTTACAGGGGGGAGCCTAGCATGATGTTGCCAGTGCTGTGGACCCCAGTGCCATCCACTAAAGAGCTACTTCCCAGATTAGAAAGATTACTGAGAGGAAAATATTAACTTTGTCTCCTTTACTGATTATTTATACTTTGTTTTAAAAAGTAGAATTTGAAGTTTAGTCCAATTACAGTAGCTAGACTGCATCAAGGATTAAGAGAAAATGTCTGATGCTGACTGTTTTAATTATACTGCTGTTAAGAATTGTTTGTTAGAATTTTGTAAGCTAACACCTGGAACTTATAGGAAAATGTTTTGTGAGCATAGACGCAAGGCAGATGAAAGTGTGTGTGAATATGTTGCTGAACTGAGTACTTATTTTCATAGGTGGGTGAGTGGATGTCAGGTCATCACTTTTGAAGGGGTGGCAGACTTTTGACAAGGGAACAAGCCCTTAGCACGTTGCCTGAGGACATGAGGATCTGGTTAGCTGATAGACAATGGTGCTGCTTCAGAGGAAATGGGGAAGAAGGAAGACTTATACCTAGCAAGCAGTCCATCCCTGCACAGGAAAGGGACCCCTAGTACTTCACATGGGTCTAATGGAACCCATGGTGGGCAGCCCAGACTGCCCCAACAGAATCTGCCAGTAGCAGGGGAAGCCACTAGTCCAGGACCTAGGGTTAAATGTTTTGAATGCAACCAGTGGGGCCATGTGGCATACGGATGTCCAAGGAGGCAAGGCGGGGAACAAAAGATGAGAGAGCCAGTAAGCGGGAAAGACAAAATGCCAGTAGTAGGTTGTCTTGAGACAACAGGGGTACCAAACTACCACCCTGCAGATGTCCTGATAGGGAAGAATTTTGATGAGGCAGTACTATGTGTTAATGCAGTTACACGCGGTCAAGCTTTGAGACAAGCAGGTGGGTCTGGTACCATGGGGGAGACCCAGACAGACCGCATACTTGCAGCCAGGACTGTTGAGGGGGTTACTTCAGGGAGGGAGCTACTCTGTAGCAGTGAGACTGAAGGTGAGCCACAGCTGCTTGTGGGTACTGATGTTCCCTTGGACAGAGTGACAGCAAAGGTAGACGCGAGTAGTACTACCCAGGCCGACAGTGAGGCACCACTGTCAGAGGATGCCAGACTTCCTGTGGAAGGGGAGCTGGGAAGGGTTACAAAGAAAGAGTTGAGACAAGCTCAGTCCTCAGAGCCTACATTGCAAGGCCTGCGGCAGGTAGCTAGTGAGGCAGCTGATTCTCAAGGGAGAGGGAATTTGTATACTGGGACAAAGAGTTACTGTATAGAGAGTGGATCCCTGAAGGAGAGCTAGAAGGTGAGAGGATGCAGCAGTTGGTAGTGCCTAGAGCCTACCATCTGGCGCTTCTAGCCATAGCCCATGATATTCCCTTAGCAGGTCATATGGGCATAAAACGTACAAAGAGATGTGTTATGCCGAACTTTTATTGGCATGGAATTTCCACAGGGAAAAAATATATCCTAGTGGTAGTAGATTATGCTACAAGATACCCTGAGGCATTGGCTTTGTCCTCCATTGAGGCAGAAAAGGTGGCAAATGCTTTGTTAGAGATTTTCAGCAGGATAGGTTTCCCAAAAGAAATACTGACTGGCAGAGGTGCCAATTTCATGTCAGACCTGCTGGCTTGTCTGTGGAAGTATTGTGGGGTGAATCACCTGAAGACCACTGCCTACCATCCCCAGACTAATGGTCTTGTTGAGAGGTTAAACTCTACCATCAAGTCCATGTTACGGGCATTTGCAGACCAGGTTAAGAGGGAGTGGGACAAATATTTGCCACATCTGTTTGCTTACAGAGAGGTTCCCAGGAATCCACAGGTTTTTCACCCTTTGAATTGTTGTATGGGCATAGGGTGAGGGGACCTCTAGATTTAATTTGAGATGAGTGGGAAGGTGAGTGTGAATCTCACAAGGAGTCTGTTGTGTCATATGTCCTAAACCTCAGGGCAAGGCTCAGGGAATTCATGGGC
Organism: Protopterus annectens; assembly: GCF_019279795.1. NCBI lineage: Eukaryota > Metazoa > Chordata > Ceratodontiformes > Protopteridae > Protopterus > Protopterus annectens. The sequence continues at coordinate 538,202,108 of NC_056741.1, forward strand.
TTGGCCCAGGAGAACCTGGCAGAAGCCCAACAACAGAAAAAGGTCTGGTATGACTGGAATGCTCGAGCTAGAGAGTATGCTGTACCACAGCAGGTAATGGTTCTCCTCCCTGTCAGACACAACAGCTTGGGAGCATCCCTACAAGGTGGTAAGAAAGGTAAGTGATTTTAACTGCATGGTAGAATTGCTAGGCTGGAGTCAGGACCACAAATTGTACCATGTTAACATGATGAAACCATACAATGGTAGGGAGGCACTTGTGCTGAGTATTTGCAGTGGGTTGTAGGAGGAGTCTGAGGGAGATCTAGTGACTGATCTCCTCACTGAGGCTCGGGCTGACACCTCAATAGAAGAGGTAGCAATGTCCCAGCAGCTATCTCCTACTCAGGTTCGAGAAATCCGATCAGTGTTACAGGAGTTTGGGGACATGTTCAATGGGAAACCAGTGTGCACCCACCTGGTGGAACACCAGGTGGATACATGAACCCAAAGGCCTGTTAGGCAGGCCCCTTTTAGGGTGCTTGAAAAAGTCAAACGGACTCTGAAGGAGGAGATACAGGAGATGTTCGAACTAGGGATAATTCAAGAGTCCAACAACCTCTGGGCCTCCCCAGTGGTGCTGGTGCTAAAGAAGGATGGCAGCACCAGGTTCTGTGTGGACTACAGAGAATTAAATAGCCACACAGAGTCAGATGCTTACCCCATGCCTAGGATAGATGAGACCCTAGAACAGCTGAGTGAGGCTAAGTATCTTACCACCATTGATCTTACCAAGGGTTATTGGCAGGTGCCCTTGACTCCCAGTGCTAGAGAGAGGTCAGTCTTTGTGACTCTTTTTGGGTTGTATGAGTTCACAAAGATGCCCTTTGGGATGAAAAATGCACCAGTGACTTTATAGAGGCTGGTAGATCATATCCTATCATGAGCAGGAGGGTTTGCCCTTGCTTACCTAGATGATATTGCCATTTACAGCCATTCCTGGCAAGAGCACCTTCAACATATCAGGGAGGTGCTTGGCAGACTACAGAGAGCAGGGCTGACCATTAAGCTGAACAAATGTCAGGTGAGTATGACAGAGGTCTCCTACCTGGGACATAGAGTGGGGAGTGGTAAGATCAGGCCAGATCCTGCCAAAGTGGAAGCCATTCAGGCATGGCCTGCACCTGTTACCAAAAAGCAGGGGAGGGCATTCTTAGGGACAGCACGGTACTACAGAAAATTCATCCCCAGTTATAGTACCATAGCTGCTCCCCTCGCAGACCTGACAAGGAAGAACAGGCCAGATAAAGTAGAGTGGATCACAGCATGTGAGCAGGCATTCCAAAAGCTTAAAGAAGCTTTGGGAGGATCCTCTGTGTTAGCCAGTCCAGATTACAGCAAATAATTTGTTGTGCAGGTGGATGCTTCAAATCATGGGGTGGGGGCTATACTTAGCCAGATTTCTTCATAGGGAGAAGAGTAGCCAATGGTTTATCTCAGTCGTAGGTGCTAACCCAGGGAGGAATGCTATGCAGCTGTAGAAAAGGAATGTCTAGCCATAGTGTAGGCACTGGAGAAACTTCTGCCTTATTTGTATGGAAGAAAATTCACTGTAGTGACAGATCACAATCCCCTAACATAGTTAAAGAGAGCCAGCCAGAAAAATGCCAAGTTGCTGAGATGGAGCCCAGGGTTGGAAGCATATGATATGTCAGTGCAGCACCGCAGTGGGAGTAGCAATGCCAACGCAGATGGGCTCTCAAGACAGGAAATGGGATACGGTATACTCAGACCTAACCCTCTCAAGCAACATTTCTCAAGGGTCACTTGAAAAACTAGCTTGAGTTTTCTGGGGGGAAGATATGTGAAGATATGTGAAGGCTGCCAGCCTAGTTAGATATAATTTTGTAAATAATTCTGTCATTTGTAAATATTAATATAAGCCACAGGCTTGTTCTCTTAAATGTGAAAAGACTGTATTGCATGTTGAACTGCAAAAATGTAACAACAGTGCACTCTGCTGTAAGAAAGCTGATAAGTCAAGCATTTTATGAACGTTTTGATCTCAGGGCTTGGGGCTGTGGTGTCTGAATCAGCAGATTCTTTCTATTGTTTTGAGACTAGAGTTACTTGCTGGAGTTTACATATATAATGTCTTTAATTGCTGTAGTTTCCTGACCAAGTGCAAGCTTACTAAGCAATGTTAATGAAGAGTTTCTGTTAGCCTGGGAAACCAGAGAATTGTTAAGAATGATGTAATCTAAAATGAGTCAGCAGGATGTATTATCAAATTAAAGGACTTTCTCAGAGACTGTGAGAGAGCATTTTTCATTTGTTTTCAGAACTGACCACTCACCAGCACTTGCTTTGCTCTGTCAGTATGTAAGTAAGATCTTAGACTTTAGTGTCTCTCTTAGTTATAGATAGAAAATAATAAGTTTAGTATATCTGTTTTTTTGTATTGATGCCAGAACTATTCTACTGTATTATTTTAAGCATTTCCTTATCCGGAGATATTCATCCCAACCCCGACCCTTGTGCTACTACAAACAACTCCTTCCCCCCACCCCCTACTTCTCCCACTATATACAACCCTTTCCCCTCATCCCCTTCATCTTCTGCCTTCTCTCACAACACTCTTAAGTTCTTCACAATCAACGCCCAGAGCCTTAACAACAAAGTACACCAAGTACAAGCTTGGATTAGCCACAACCAACCTGACATCTTAGCCATCTCTGAAACCTGGCTAAAACCCCATATTGCTGATTCTGAAATCTTACCTCCTGGTTTCCATATACACAGAAATGACCAATTAAATAAAAAAGGTGGCGGCTCTGCTCTAATCTACTCTAACCTTCTTTCCTTAATCCCTCTTCAAATCCCAACTCCAAAATTCAAAAATACTGAATTAACAGCAAGTCTCCTACGATTGAATAAACATAAGAATATCTGCATTATTTCCCTATATATCTCCCCAGGTGACAACATCTCTACCCTTGAAAATATTCTTTATTGGGCCTCAACTTAAATAAAGTATGAAATTTACATTCCAGGTAACGTTAATACTGACTGGAATAAAATCAACACGCCTTCTCCCTAATTATCCCTTAACCTCTACAACTTCACCCAAGTAATCCACTCAACCACCCGTCCTAACAAAATTCACCCCCCCAGGATCCATCATAGACTGGATCCTAGTCACCCATCCAAACAAAATAATTCACTCTGGCACTATCCCAGACACCTTTAGTGACCATCTCCCTGCTTTCATTCATCACTCAGCTAACTCCACCCAATATCAACACCATTACATTCCTACTCGCAATCTTAGCAACTTCAACCCCACAACTTTCTCAAACATTTTTAAACAGATTAATTGGCAAATCCTAAATACTCTTCCCCTTGACAAAGCTGTAGAACATTTCAACTCTGTCTTCCTAAATACTCTTAACTCCCTAGCCCCTCTAAGAAACAAGAGTCAAAGCTAATACTGCTCCTTGGCTGTCCAAAGAAACAAAACAAATCATGCACCAGAGGGACAAATCCTGGAAGGTTTACCAGGAGAATAAAATGCCTATTACCTTGCTCCAATACACCAACTCCGCAACCATGTAAAAAAACTAATCACCATGGACAAAAAACTACTAAAATAAGCTTCAGTCCAACAATAATAAAAACCCTAAACAATTCTGGAAATCAGTTAATTCCCTTCTCCATCCAGGGTCCAGGAATAATCCCTGCCCTGACCCAAGTATAACTGACATTGAACTAAGCTCACACTTCAACTCATTCTTTACAGAATCCATAGCCAACCTAACCAAAACTTTCCCAAACAACAATCCACACAACTCTCATTCTTCACAACCCAACAACCCTAATAGCTGTCCTCTTAATTTCCACCTCAAACCAGTTTCAATCAATATTATAAAAAGGCTCATATCCAAACTAAAGCCATACTCCAATGCCCCTGACAACATACCCTCCACCTTCCTCAAATGTGCTACTGATGGTATTGCTCTCCCAATCAGTATCTTAATAAATAGATCCTTAAAAGAATCATATGTTCCCAAACTCTGGCACTCAGCCTACATTCTTCCTCTTCACAAAGGAGGCAAAAACACCAATATTTCCAATTTCCACCCCATTGCCCTACTCTCTCCAATCTCCAAAATTCTAGAAAGATGTGTCCATCACCAACTTATGCCTTTCTTAATCCAGAATCAACTCCTAACACCCACCCAACATGGCTTCCACCTCAGCCATAGCACCATAACTGCCCTACTCTCCTTCCTAGAAACAGTCAATCGAGCCCGAGATTCTGGACTCCTAGTATCCACAGTACTCCTAGATCTCTCTAAAGCATTTGACACCATTTCCCACACAGACCTTCTCTATCATCCTGCCAACCTTAATCTCTCCCCTAATACATTATCCTGGTTCTCCAGTTACCTATCAGACAGATCTCAAGCTGTCAGATGGAAGAACTCTACCTCTTCCTTCTTACCAACACCCACCGGCGTTCCCCAGGTGTCCATCCTTGGACCCATGCTTTTCAACACCTTCATTAATAACCTTCACACTGTCATTCCTGACACAACAGTCATCCAATACGCTGATGACTCAACTTTAGTCTGTGCTGCCTCTAACCTTCCTGAACTACTGACTAAAACCCAAACAGCATTTTCTACCACTGAGAACTGGATGCACCAAAACCATCTCTCTCTCAACTCAAATAAATCAAAAATACTACTTTTCCCTCCCTCCAGGGCTTTCTCCTATGACAAAAATGCTTTCAAAGTCCTTAGCCAAACCAACTCTGCTATAGAACTGGTCCCTTTTGCAAGACGTCTTGGCATTACCATAGACAAACACCTTAAATTCGATATCCACATACAACAAAACATAAAGAAAACACACCAAAAGTTAGGTATGCTCTATAGGAATAACCTCTTTTTCTCCAAATCCTCCAGGCATACTATAGCAACTACCTACCTTCTACCTTCTTTACTATATGGATCCCCTCTTCTAACTAATCTGACTTCTTCCAATGCCTCCACACTTGAAAATTGTTATAATAAGATCTCTAAATTTGCAACTAAATCCAAAACCTCCACTCATCACTGCCTTACCCTACATTCTCTGAACTGGCTAGAACTCTCTAACCACCTGGACTATCTACAATTAACCACCACTCACAAATTAATATTTTACCCAGATAAATGCCTAGCCTTAACAAACATCCTTCCCCCATACATCCCAAATAGATCTCTGAGATCCGAACACCAAAATTAAATTTTTATCCACAAACCCAAACGACCTGCATGCCAGCTTCTACTGTCTTTCTCTCTATGCAAGAAATGGAACTCTCTCCCTCCTTCACTTAGGACTATACCAAACTCAGAAACCTTCAAGACCCAACTTTTCTCACCTGTCATCCAAACAGAAATATTCCTTCTTACACCCTACCTAAATTCAAGGGAATTCCCCAATGAGTTCTTCATACTCCTTGCTCCTCTCTTCCCTCTAACTTATATTTCTATTCTCCTACAACAGACTTAAGCTGTCAGTCACCGATTAAGCAATCTCTCACCTGACTCCAAGACTCCAAGTATGTATATATTGTAAATATCACAGTATTTCTATTGACTGCACAGCAAGTATTTACCTTGCTTAATTAGAACAACTGCATGCAAACTGCCCCCCCACTAGTATAATAACACAAGAACATTTGATCTTTTATTTTAAAGACAGTTGATTATGCTGTTCTGAATGGAAACACCTGTAAACTGTGTTCTCTAATATCTGTTAACTGTGTTGTATGATGTACATTTTATGCATTTGCATTTCCTTACTGTATGAATTTTATACATGTATTATACCTTTAAAATTATGTAAACCTTATTGTATTGCTTATGGAGGTTTTCTCCCTGGGCCTCCACTGAAAATGGGCACTTTCAGGCCCAGTGGACTTCCTCGGTAATAAAACTGAAAATAAATAAATAAATGTCTAAACTCTTTTTTTTTTCAAAACAGGTTTATTGTTTTAACATATAAGAGAAATATCATAACAATTTTATACAAGTAATTAAAAATAGGTATTATTATAATATTCAACAAAACAACTAAAGTATTTACAAAGACATCCACTACAATCAGATCAATTAATTAAACTAAAATACCATGCTATTGAAATTAAAATTTTTTTAACAAATTTTGTAAATTATCCCATACAATATAATAAGATGTTTTTCTATTTGTTCTTGTCCTAATTGTGTTTATTTCCATATGGCACACTATATTCATAACATTTTTAAATTCATTGAACGAAGGAGGTGTATCTGAAATCCAATTTCTAGTTATTATTTTCCTAGCCACTGCTAGAATAGACCATAACAAGGGAAACTTAACCTTTTTAACACTTTGAGGTACAGGTGTGTTGAATAATATAAGAGATTTAGAAATAATGAAATTATCTGTAAAAAGAGCCTGCAAAAATTCATTAATTGACTTCCAATTTTCTTTCAATTTTATACAGTCATAAAACATATGAGCCCAGTCAGCATTAATTTCTACATTACATCTCTTACATAAATTATCTTTATTATTTATTTTATTCATCATCAAAGGTGTATAAAAAGATCTATGTAAAAATTTCCATGTATAAAGTCTCCAGACAATGGAAGACGTAGTTCTATAAGCAGATTCCAATATATATTGTTTATCTTGTTGATTTGGTGGGTCCCCATTAATAGAAGTGAAATAATTCCAGTATGAATCTACACTGTAAAAAGTTTCTTGTCTGATAATTTTATGTATGTATGAAAGTTTACCTTTATCAGAAACTTTATGTTGTAAATTTAATATCAAGTAATCAATCAGTGTTGGAATAGATTCTTTAACTGTTATAGACATTAGATCTATTTTATTAATGAGATGTTGTCTAAAGGTCTGAACCTCTAACCAGCAAGTTTCTCTTAAATCAAATTCTTGTTTTAAGAAATCTAGATTTTTAACTTTATTATCAGATATCAACTGATACCAGTACTTTAGATCATTATCTATAGCTAAATGAGTTCCTTCAGAAGTAGATGACAAAAGCATACCCTGAGTATACATTATAGGAATATAATAAAATTCCATTCCCTATACTTAGGGTGCATGAATATAAAGTTACGATAACTAATAATAATATTTAATGGGTAACAAACCATATGTTTAGGTGTAATAGGTGAAGTACAAAATTCCTTTAGTAACCATAACATGGAGTTATTTACAATCATATTTTTTATGTGTTAAGGAGATTTTCATGAAGTGCATACTAATTAGCTCCCAATAATCTTTCCATTTTGTGACGTATGACTGATCTATTAATAAAGTAATAACTTTTACAATAGAAGAGATAGTATATAAATTAAAGTCTGGAAAAGAAATACCCCCTTGAGACCAGCTATTAGTATGTTTCTTTAATGCAATCCTAGGTCTATTAGGTGCCCATAGGAAATTTAACATTAGTGTATTCAGTTTCTTGATAATTATTTTTGTAGGTGGAAGTATTATTGATTGTATTAAGTATAAAATCTTGGGGAATATTATCATTTTAATAATTGTAAGTCTCTCCTCCATAGTAAAAACATATTATTCCAGGTATTAAAAAGATTTTGTATATTAAGAAAACAGGTATTATAATTATTATATATAATAGATTTAATATCTTTAGATAGTATTATACCTAAATAAGTTATCTGACCTGAATTGGGTACATATTTAGTAAAATCACTAATGAGAATATTTTTTCGTGTATATATAGGTAGTATTTTAGTTTTTTCTTCATTGAATATTAAACCAGAAATACTTTTAAAATTCGTCATTTTATCAAATAGAGACTGCATAGAAGAATTAGATCCTGCTGATGTAATTAGAACATCATCTGCAAAAAGTTGAATTTTGGATGTTGTATTTTCATCTATTTCAAAACCCTCTATGTCAGTACTGTTTCTGATCAAATTAGCCCAAGCTCCATTACTAAAGTGAATAATAGTGGA